>NC_083598.1:10798957-11108737 GCF_020882245.1 Rhopalosiphum padi | reverse complement strand
AACATATCAATAAGCACATTGTTCTCTGTATTTATCTAAATATTCAAAAAATTTACAGCACTAATAACAATTGTTAAAAACTATAGTATAAACAAGAACAATTAATAACTATAAATATAAATATTTAAAACGATGTTGAGTAGGTACATTATGTATTTAGCAGCAAAATAATTTTGGATATTTTTTACATGAAATATTAATGTAATAATGTATACATATAATTAGGTTTATACGATTTGAATTAAACAGTTTTTCACCGAACATCCATTTTAACGTGGTCCTCGTTACATATGTATTTTAAATTTAAGAGTGGTTTTATATTTTGAAGTTTTTTTATTATTACGTATGGTTAAATATTGAAATTTATTATTAAAGACCTTTCAAGTTTTGGACTTTATAGCTGTCATATTAATGAACATCATATGAAAAAATATACACATGGGTATATATAATTACCTACACATTATAGTAATTTTTAGGGCCTAATTCATTTTTTCGGTGAATTTAAAACCGACAATCATCACAAGTAGAACTTTTCTTTTTAATATAAATTACAATTAATTTTACTAAATTGTATAACATTCAATGTAATCATTTTTATTTACACCGACTAAATTCATATTTTAGTAAACAATAAAAAATGAAATTTTAATTGTATCAATTACTATTTCCATCATGTATTTAATTAACTATGATTTATGTTATAAATTTATTTAAAATTTTCAATTTTTTCCTGGTTTAATTGTATTATTATTTTTCATTTTTAAGTGATAAATCAATTCTGTTGGACTCTAAAAATAGATCATATTAAATAATAAATTTTATTTCATCGTAACTTATATTGCTGTAATGGTGAAAAAAAATATAATATTGTTGTAATTTTAATTTTAAAATACATGACATATATTACATCTTTTTCACTATTAAAAGTTTTTAAAAAGTAATTCGTGCTGATTTTTAATAAAAAAAAAAGTGGTACCATGTTAGTGACACTATTATTTGGTTGCATGTTATTGTGTTATAAAAAATATCGTGCACAATGTGAAATAAATAAATTTCTTAAATATATTTTCAATTTTTTATTATGAACAGAACAGAACTAGGTACGTACTTAATTTCTACTCCTCGAAAAGTTATTTTTTAAAAGTACTTGATGTTGACTATTGCTATTCAATTTCTTACACTAACATTTAGTTGTACAAGGATTATATAGTTATTCACATAACCACTCTAGACAATGTCAGAAACATTTAATAAAAAGTTGTATACACAGGCCATTATATTTGTCCATTTTATACTTGCCGTCTTACATAATTGATTCGTTTAAACTATTTAATATCAAAGTACTTAAATATAAACATTTGTAAGATTTAAAGAAAAAAATCATCAGTATGGTTTTAAGTTTTAAATATAATGGTTTATGATAAAAAAAAATCTCAATCAATTATTATTGCAAAATTGTCAAATAGAATAAATCACATTATTTTTGAAAATATAATCAAACATTTTTTTTTCAACAAAATAAATTGGTAAATTGTTTACTTTAAAATTTAATTTACACAAAAAAATAAAAAAATAAAATACACCGGACTATTATTTATTCTACGAATCCTGCTTAAAATAGCTAAAATAAACCAACTTGACGATACCTTTCAAGTTGAATCAAAATGTATTTTTAAATCGTATATAATATAATGTATTAAATATTATAACTCCGTGAAAATTATGCTTAGAATAGGTTATCGGTCGTAAATTATAAACTATATGAAAATATTATTAAAATTAAAATAACTACTTTAATGGTAAACCTACATAAACGTTAATATCAAATAGGGAACAAAAATATTTTTCAAAAACCGGAATCGTTTAAAAAACGATTTATCAGCTAACAACATTAATCGAGCTACACAGAAGACGCTAAAAGATCTGTTTTTGATGACTGAAATATTAAATAAAATCCAAAATGTAGAAAGTATATATCTACCATTTTATTGTGGGATGTATCAAATAAATAAAGCGGTATTTTACAAAGAAATCTGAGGAGTGTGTATTTGATATTTTAACGACAATATATCGATTATTTATATTCAATTTTTTTTGATAATATTTATTTATTTCCTTTGTTTGAATTGAGTATGTGTTTACATATTTCGACAGTTTGATTTATCACAAATATGATAGTATTGCATGGTTTAAATTTATTATGGAACTAAAACATTTTACATTCTTATGTACTTTTTAGATAAACTGAAAAATTAAGATGTTATAATGTCTTGTCCGTTGTTACTACTCACGTGTAACATCAAAAAAAAAAAAAAAAACAAAAAAATTAAAAATGTATAAGTTTTAGTTTTCACTGCATAAAAAATTTAACTTATACTTGGCTACGTAGGTAATCTTATACATACATTTCGACTGATTAATAAATTATTTTTGAGTTGCTCGTTTGTAGTCGATGATTCAAGAAAACCATAATAAGCACATTTAAGTATATATTATATACACTTGAAGTATATAATTTTTTCAGTTAATATATGTCTGAATTAATAATTAAATATTAAATGGATTCGTTAAATGCTACACTGCCTACTACATTTGTCACCAAATATCTAACAAACACCTGGCCTCTCATGCCACTGTTGAATTGCGTTCTGTGATTCGCTTTATGTGAGTAAAAAACGTAGTAGTTCAATATTTTTTTTTATTCGGACCATCTCGATTTTGACAAGTACGACATTGTAAGAACAGTCTTTGAGAGCCTTCTTAGTTCATATTAACGTTGTCAGGTCGTTTATTCCTCTCTATATAACTGTGATATACATATTATAATATCCACCTATAAAACAGTATTCATAAAAAGTTATCACGAACATATAGAGTAGACGTTATTAGTGGAAAGCATTTCTAAGAAACATGGCATATATAAACATATTTATAAATTACATAATTAGTATTACTAATTAAGCATTTAAGCAATCCGTGTACTGAGCCTAGATAGATGAATAATGTATCGTTATTGAACATGTCTAACTATATTGTTAAGTCAATATTTAATTTATTAAAACAAATGATGTAAAATTATGCAAGACGTTTGTTGGCAATACTATTCAATGAATTTGCTGTTTAATTATTTCTATATTTATGTAAAGGCAACCGGCTGACCCAGAATTTTGTATTCAATTTGTAATTACTATGTTAAAATGTTACAATTACATAAAAACACATAAAGGTATAATACTGAGGTGCCTAATATACAGTGCAAAGTATAATATTAAAATTGTTTGTAAATATAATTTCAAAAACGAATAATATACAGTTAAATCATAAAATACTCGAAGAAAATGAGTTTCTTCCGAATATATACGATAATAATATTTTCGTAATAATATTGTTATAATTTAGTTTTACATAAGATAAAATGTATTACACATTTAAAAATTAATTAACATAATATCACTACTTTTATAATACAATTTTTATACTCTTTTCCAAATATTGTACTTGAAGTTGTAGTAGAAGATAATAATATGTATTTAGCTGTTTCAAAATTAATAAAACTTAAATTAGACATAATATATGTCTACTACAGATAGATATTCAAATTTATTATATTATAGTTTATTTTTATTATTAATAATTATTAATTACCGATTAAAAATAAAAAATACACTTAAAAATTCAATCAGTTAAACTATTATATTGATATTAGTAATAATATATTATTATAAACGTCATATAAGATACATAGAACCCAAATGTTATGCGTTGATATTAAATGAGATTTATTCGTTTTTAACCTAGCTAGCTGACTTAAGCAGTTCAGACAATAATAACTAGTAAACTCGGGCCATCAGCAGACTTGAATACCTACTCGAATGTCGTAAAAGCAATATCGTGGTTGTAGGTACACAGTTTAACACCAGTGCCGCAACTACGGGGGGTGCTGGGGATGCCATGTATACCGGTGGTTAGGGCCATTAAATCATACCGGCCAGGTCGGTTTGATATTATTATTGTGATTCAATCTACTGACTTATTTGTACTTGGTCCAACTGCGTTTTTGATACCAATTGTATTTACAAAATATATTTTGACTGGACTGCATTAATTGCGTGATTGCACCCCCGTCGATAAATGCCTATAGTTGTGTTATTACACAACGCTGTCTATCGAATAGCGTTGGATTGAATCACAGTCATCTATCGTCGTCTTCCGACCTCATAACAATAATAATAATATTATGACTATTTTATATTCAATATATACATAGCCCGGGAGTGGCTGAATCCGATAAAAAACGATATTACCACCACCGAGTCCCGATAATCCGAATTCGTCCTTTATTTTTAACTGTTATATATATAATAAATTATTACGTCATCAATATTGTACCGAGTTCCGTTGCTGTTTAAATAGGTACATTGATAATATTATAATAATATAATTTAGTGCGATCGGTACGATAATAAATACTAAATAATAGTGCAACAATAAAATTATATTATCGTATAGCTAACAAAAGAATTTGTCTCCGATCGGTTCACACTGTAGTGTACAATATACACGATGTGTATAGATACGACTAGAAGGCCGACATAGTATATTATGATATAATAATAACGATACTTGTGCGCTTATAAATGTATAAATCATTTTGGTTTATGTGCTCATTTTTAGCAATGTCAAATGTTGATCCCAATGATCCCATATTAACGAAACGCATGCCAATCGATTTATATTTTATGTAATAACCATGTATATTATATAATATTATAAATATTTAAGTAGTTTAACAAATTATTTAAAAGAAATACAATTTATTGATATATCTCTAATCAAAAGTTTTAAAAAACATTAATTAACTTTAATAATAATAATAACAATAATTTTAACTTTTACGAATTTTATTAAGCAATAATAATAATTATTTTTTTTATTTTTACCGAAAGCAGAATATTCTTATGATAATATCAGTTTTACTACCAACTGAATGTTGAATTATAGATTTTTACTTGCACGGGTTTTGAGTTTATATTTCTTAGTAGTGTATTACGCAGAAATCAACAACTCTTATCTAAAATCGTGACATTAAAATAAAAAGAGAAATAAGATCTTAAACGAATTCAATGATAAAATGTTGTACTTTCAACTATATAAAAGCATTTGTTTTTTCAAAAATACAAAAACTGACAGTGATAATGAGTGTTAAATATAATCACCACGGTATTCATTGTGGAGGCGAATTACGGTAGAATTACCGGTCACGGGTCTGCATCGGGTCTTTTACCTTCTCCGCCCACAGGATTATCGCGGTAACCCATTAGGTGTACTTCTGGCCAGCGGAGTCCTACACCTCCCACGACAATCGTAAAAATATTAAAATGTAAAAATCGTGTGTTAAATGACCGTAGTTTTTCGTCCAAAACGCAAACAATCAATAATTGCGTACATTATTAGTTATTTTTTTCATCACTCGTATTTTTGTTCGGCGGGACCCGCACCTATCAGTCCGACGTACGGCCACTTCAAAACAAACTCACATAGTTCATTAAAAATGTAAAACAGAATAATTAATATTTCCCGAGGAACGCCGCACAACATAATATTAAAAGTTGTACATGCACCGAACGAGGAACGAGGAAGAAAGAAATCGTTCTTTGCAATGAAAATCCTTACTATAGAAGGCACGCGGAACGTAACAAACACGGAGTGCGCCGTAATGATGTAATCGATTATTCAAATTTTAACTAGAACAGAGTATGTAACCTACCTACGATGTATAGTATTATAATAATGCTGTCGTTTCGTTGAAAATCATCTCTCGATCAAAATATACTACGTGAATACGGTAACGACGATGATATGATATTCGTGTTACTATAATATTATATAACTATATTAATATTACTATAATACGTATAGTTAAGCATTTCATAGAATCGAACAAAACATTTCACAATGTTTTCGTACCCGATGGACCTATACGGTTAACAGTGGCGTAGTATACAAGACGTGATGTGGCAGTAATCTCCCATAATGTTTTTTTGTTATTAATAAAATATATTTTACGAAGCAATGTATAGTTCTTAGAAAAAACTTGAATATATAACATAGCACTTGATCGTTTCTATTCATAAGCAAATAAAGTTATTTCATTATAAATCAAATTTCACATATTTTTTATATTATGATTATACGATATTGCGAAAATATACATCATACTTTATAATATAGTACAACTTACCAACTAACTATACTCTCTATACATGTTACACATTGTTACCCGACAGTATGATATTATAGGTACACAATATCGGTGTGACGTCGGTGAAGAGATGGCCGGTGGACAAAATTAAACTATTACCCTTTAGATATTATCTCAGAATAATTCCAAGAAAATGGATACAGGGCTTTTAGCTTTGTAAATGGCTAGTCAGAAATTTGTTATTCGTTGACTTTGCGTACTTATTGAGTTTAAATATATGACGTGTTTCATAATTTAATTTATTTGTTCAGTTTGTTTACAAAAAAATTATAAAAGTTTCCAATTTTTTTATTTTTATTTTACTGTTTACTACATTAGTTGTTAATATAATATGACGTAGTTGTTCAATGAAAATATTACCTACTCATTTATTTTGTACTTAGGTAACTATATTTACATAATTTACATAAATACATATTATATATTTGTTATTAAAAAATATATATTTATAAACATAATACAGATGGTGGTTATGTATTTTTTTTACCTCCCTCCCTCCCTCCACACGTGAAAAATAGTTTTTACACCACCGGCCACTGTACAAGCTATTATTAGACAATAGATCTCATAAACAAGCTCATTGCAACAATTACCCGTCAGTACTTCAGTAGTCGTGTATGAGCGTGGCGCTCACTCTATTTCTATTTTCGCCACTACTGGTTTTAATTTAATTCTATAATATTCTATAATATTGTTGATATCTATTTATACCTTATATTATCATACCTGGACATTTTTCTATAAATAATATAACCTAATACAAAGTCTTGTGTTGAAATGACAATGGATTAAAATGGTCAGTCCCGACAAAAGTGAGTGCCGCGCTATACATATGTACTATATGTAAATCCCGTCAATCGGGATCAGAAGAAAATTCAGATTTATAATAAATAACTGTAATGGATATGTGCCATATGTATAGGAATTTTTTAATGATAAATAATCATAGTGATCCTAATTAATTATTCATAGTGGAATTTATACTTACACTTCGAATAACCACTTTTAATAGTAAAAATAGCAGAAGTGAGCGCCGCGCTCATACACGCGCATAATCGTGTTACAAACACTAACTGACGGGATTACGAAGACGGGTTCACACGAACATAGTAAACCAAGATACTTACAATTTTGTCAGCCAATAATCACGATTGTTAAGAGAGACTGTCATATTGATGGCGCAATATAATGATATTTATTATTACAGTGTTGTGAATGACCAATCGCACTATTAAGCGTACACGATAGACGGTAGTTTGATAGCTGATATTTGGAATACCGTCACACGTACTAGAGATAATATTTTATTGTTTGTACATAGGTTAGATTTTTTCAACTAAAAGAAAATTAAAATAATATAATACCCTACCTTATAATTCAAATGTTCACCACTGTTGCACTGTTATGATATTATATTATATAAATTAATTAATTAATAATATATATGTTATGATATTTTTTTTTTTTTGTTATGTATATAAATCATTTGGTTCATTAAGGTGAGCACAACCAAATATATTATTTTAACCATATACATTTAACGTACCTATATTATTTTTTAATTACGTGTAAACTTTTATTTTAAACGTTCATTATATAAAGCTTATAGCATGCAATTAATTTATGCTCATCATACTTAAATCATAACAAAACGCTAAATATATTTTAATTAAACGTCGTATACTCGCCGCTATAATCTCTATTACACTTTTCATATCTTGTGTTTATATTATTTGCCATTATTATTGTTGCCTGTTGGGATAACAATCAGTGGCGTGCTCGGAATTTCCAAATAGAAAGTGTACCAGTTTCCATTTAAGTATTTATCATTCACAATAGGAGCAAAAAAACGTGATAAATAACTAATTATTATTTTTTTTTTAAATCAAAGCCATTCAATTTAGATTTTTGTATCACAGCTAAGATTTAAATATACGTGTACATTGATTTTTCGAATAAAAATTTCACAATATTTTATAAATTAATAAAAATGCAACAAACAAACTATTAGTTAACCCATATTGATTTCATTAGAATCGAATATTTTCGTTTTATATACAAATACTACACAGGTTTAATCTTTTAAAAAAGGTATAATTATTGTTTTTAATATTTTATCTTCAATAATGTAATATTATATTTTTTTGTTTCGCCGCTGTTTAAGTGTTGAATTCTCCGATTTTAATTAAATTATTTTTAACAATACATCTAATACCTTTATTATCTTCATTTAAAATTACAATTCATCGACTGTTCCAAGAATTTACAACGATTTTACCACGCTTTTGATTAACGTTGGTTAAGACGACTGACCCAGTTTTGAAGTCATAAAACCTTTTACAAAAACATGCAAAATTATAATATTATATTTTCGCGTATGTATTTGACCCATAAATATATTATGTTGATGCTAGAATATAATTATTCTGATGTCGGTCTAATTTTTAGTTAAACGTGATCTAAATCCCACGTACTGAGATCACGTAATAGACGTATGACATTTGCGTCGAGAAATTCTTAATTCGTAGATATACAATATAATATAATACACATTATAATGTTATTCTAATAAATTGCACAGCTCGTGTAGTGCGTATATAATAATATTATTACGTATACGGTGTAGTGTTATAATTCAGAACAATTATACTCGACTGCAGTGGTGCTATACTGAGAATCAAAGTGCTTATGCGTATAACATTACTTCAGACAACATTATGCAAATAGCGATGCACTCGAATTGTATGCGACGTATAAAATGGAATGAAGACTTTTCGCTGGTAACAACGTTTTGATTATCTCGAGAATATTATATTATTATAATACGTCATTAAAATTAAGACGCCGACGGAAAAACGAATTCGCTTTATTGCCCGTGTGTAAATGCGACACACGCTTCGCAGTGTGTTTGTGCGGAGAAGGATAGTGTACGCAGCAGGTACCTACTATAACCACGTCACTGGTATTATTATTAGTATATTATTATATACATATTTTGGCGTGTGAAGCAATGTGTATACGTCTAGAACTATAAACAACTCAAAAACAGTCGTACACGTAATATAGAACGGTGTAACGTTATTGTTTGGGTACCACCTATGCCTATAACAATACTATTCGCCCGATTATATGATATGCCAAGATGAAATGCGCGTGCGTGTCGGCTAAACGCTGCGCGAAGGCGTACATAATATTCATCCGATAATTATTGTATAGTTTTTAATATGACTATTATTTATACGGTACCCGAGTGATTTTCCTGGAACGATACTGCCCCCGCCGTCACCGCACTTTTTGCGATATTTCTTTTCGCGTGGCGATAAGGATGCAATCCGTACGCAATGCACTTAGTGTGTAGTGTAACACGTGCAATAACGATGACGGAATGCAGATGCAACGAAGACGAAATATTAGAGAGCATAACACACCGGAGAGAACATTTGTGAAATAATCGGCCTCAATACGAACAATATAGTTGAGTCATTTTTGTTTTTCATTCGTAAACCACTGCGGTTTAATGAAAACACATTAATTATATTATTTTTTATCTCCCGCGCCTCGTGTGATCGTGTCAAATAGCGCGCACGAGAAAAGCAAAATTATTACGATCACCGCCGCCGTTGAAGATTAATAATAAAAGAATAAAAACCCATCATAATATACCTACACGGTGTGATATAATATTGTGATACATCCACCTATGTGTAGGTACGTCCCATAATACATCAGTTCGATACGATTTTTCCGCAGTCGGGTCTGGTACACGCGCGTGTTGCCTACCTAAGTATATTATAGTGTCCTTCTCCGTCTCGCTCGGCTCGGCCCGGCCGCGTTTCCCTTTCCGCACTCTCGCGACGCCGTTTCTCCCAATATAATATATTTACCGGTTGACGTAATACGCGCGGGGGTGTACAGATATTATAAATATATACACATGTATTATTGCTATGCCACGAGAGTGTATATTATATAATATTATATACGCACCTAGGACGTTTATATTGCCGCGCATAAATCCAACAGTAACGCAATCGAGCGGGTCTACAGATGTATGTTATATAGGAGGTACCTGTGTGTGTGTGTGTACAGTTTGGCCCGCGATATCCCGAATATAAAAATAATAATAATAATATACACAGACAGTATGTCGTCTATTTATTTATATTTATTTGTTACTATTTATCTTATGTGAAAAATCGATGGAGGCGAATAAAATATAACATTATAACATTTTACATTTATACGGGGTGAACCATATAACACAAGAAATTTAATTTTACAGAAAAACTAAGTTTTTTAAAAAGCGTACCTTTTACTGTATATTTTTAGTCGTTACAAAACAACATTTTTGGGAAAAACATGATATTATTTTTAATAATTATTTAATTATTTAAGTTTTCATTATCTTGGATGACATCATAGGTACATTTTTATTTCATATTCCTAATCAGAATATTATTTTGAGTGTTTCAATCCATAAAAATCTTATTTTGAATTAGTAACGGTTTATTAATTATAACTTATAAGTATTTAAAATTTAGATGAAGTAGTAGACCAACATTTTGCGAAGTACCCCAGTACCACCCCAATCTATTCATCTAAACCTTAAATTCTTGCAACTAGGGCTCAGAAATAATGAATGAGTATGCATATTTCTATTGATTAATTAAAAATATATATATATATAGATAAAACATATATTTGAATCTGAGTCTAATCAGTTAGCAGGTGAAATTTGATTATGCATATTTTTACATATTTAATACAAGTTTAATTATCATGCATATTTTAAATGCCAATATTAATGCATATATTAAAAAAAAAACAGTGGTATAAGTTGATAATTAATATTTTTACCTAACCAAAGATGTACTAAAATAATAATTTTTTTTTTTCAATTGAAATTATTTAAAAAAAATTGAAAGAGGTAAATTGTGCAAAGGGTGTTGTAGTATACAATAAATTTAATAAAATCATTGAAAACAACTATGGAATTCGGCGTTTATCAAGTATATTATGTATCGTTATAACTGGACAAGAGGCTATAATCAAAAAAAATACCAGAAGATCTTTAAGCAATGACTTGGCATACATAATGTATGACCCAATATCTTTTACGGATGTAGAAAAAAGTTTTTCTCATTTTAAAAACATATTTAGTGAAAACCAGCGTGTATTTTCTTTTGAAAATCTATTCAAGTCTTTACTTGTCAAGAGTAACTCTTCAGGTAATCTATAAAAAATCTACTATTTACTACATAAACTGATTTTTTCATACATTTTTCAAATGAGTAAACTCATCGATGACAAAATGTGCCAGTCAAACTATTATAGTTCATTCAATTATTGGAACAATATTTAATAATGTTCAATTATTTACTGTAAATTATTGAATAAATGTTTGAATCTTTTAAACTAAACTTGATTTAAAAAAATATTATTGAAATTTAATATGTTTTATCTATAATATATTTTTTTTTGGCATAATATTATTTTTAGTGCATATTTCATTGATAATAATATTGAATAAATGCATAAATATTTTATACATATTTAGTGCATATAATTTCAGGCCTTACTTATGCCTCATAAATAACTCGTCGAAAATTCCTACATTTTAATACGTAAAAGTACTAAAAAAAATATTTTCCTTCGAAATAAGGAATTAAAAATGTATGGTGTCGTTGAAACAAGTAAACAATTAAAAATCAATAACGATAATAATTTCTAAGAATATATTAATATACGATATCGTATATTTATATATATATATATATATAGATAATCATATTAAATAACATTTTTTTAAAAACTTAAAATTATGTAAAAAAAATTTTTAAAAACTTTAATATTTTTTAAATAATAATAGTGTCTTACGTTAAATTGATTACTCAGTATTATGCGCGAGAGAGCAAACTATCGCGTATCACGATGACTAGAACGACAGCGACCATCATACCAATCATCAGAATGGTTTTTAGCGATCTCTTGCTGCTTTTATGGTGCTTGAGCAGTGCGTAACGTTTATAATATTTCGTGTGCATCCCACCTGATATGAGACAGCCCACCTCATAGTAGAAGTAACAGTAATAATAATATAGTGGTGGAAACCACTACACGTGCACGCAGGGATTTGAGTTTTATTGTCCTGCGACGAGAAACACTAATTGGAGAAGATAATACCGTCCTCTGAGGGTTTAATTATTCATAAAATCCAAAAAAAAATCAACTATGCATATAATATGTAACGTAATTAATATTAATATTAACTGTAATATGCCATGGAGTATTCTATGATTATATTAATGATCGAAATTTTTATTTTGAATTATGCGGCCTTAAAATGTTAATATTTTTTCGGTTGTACCGGCAACCACTATAATTAATAATATACATAATACATAGTACAATGCTATTTCGATATATATATATGTAATGATATTTTATTAAACATTATACTGTTTAAAAATGTTTTTGATCGACCTTTCCAAAAAAATATTAAGCTTTTATAGTCTAGTTCAATCGAAAATATTTAAAGTTTAGTTTCCAAACCAGACACAACCTGTCATGTTTAAATTTGACTCAAAACACTGAATGGACAATTTGTATATATTTTTAAAATAACTACAAATTATTATTGCATTTAATATTGGTAAAATAAACGTTTAACTTTTCCTAGCATAGTGACCAAATACACAATTTAAATTAATATTTTGCAAAACTAAATATCGAAACATACTATTAAAAGCTACAAAGTTTGATTATCTGCCTCTATAATATTCAAACAACTAATTATAATAAAAAAAAAAAAGTCAAAAGCATAAAAAATGAGAAATAAAAACTGCTAAATATATAACCACTAATAAATAGGTATACCCGGTATAGTTAGATAAATAAATAATATACACCATACATTAACTAAAACTATTTAAAATTATATTATCATATCGATAACATGATAGTTATGCATTGTTTTACATGGAGCGATTATTAAACTAGATAACTTCTTATAATCTTATTGTTTAGAAGAAGATATAGTGTCTGACATTGGCAAGAACATGCTGTAATTATTGTTAATTGATTAAAATGTAATTTCTACAATGTTATAGTATGCTATTTTATAAATTTATTTATAAAATAATTTAAAATAATCCCAAATTAAATTTATAGTAATAATAATAATAATAATATACTAATATATACTAATAATATCATAATATAATATGATTAATAGTATATATTAATAATTATTAATATTAAATACGTTTTAAAAATTAATATTAATAGATTTAGATAATACAGTTGAGAAATGTATCATGTGTTTCTTGTGGTTATATTATTACATCCTTCTTTAATTCTCAGTGATGGTGTTCTTTAGGTTGGTGTTTATTTGTTTGAATAAGTTTCTTTCATTGTTTATAAATTATAATACTTAAATCCATAAATCCGTCTTATTCTGTGCTCCTAACATTTTTTGGTGGTTGATTTATTTATAGTTTTTAATGATATAAACAAATAAAAATCTATTTATAAGTATAACGACAATACCAATATCAAAAATCGGTATACTCGTAATTTTGATAACATAACACAAATGTTTAATAGCTATTACTGTTTCTATGTTTTGTTTATTGTATGAACCACTGAACCAACGTGGCTCATACTAAATATTATATATATTAGTCGATAATATCATAGTAGGTATATTAGTTATATTACTTTATTATATATGTATAACAAATTCAGAAATATAAAAAATAAATGTTTTTTTAAGTAGGAGATACAAAAAAATAATAACTAATAACTAATAATTTAAATTAATTATATTTATAAATTAATTTATTGCCTATAATATAATTTATAGAATATTGATTATAAATGTATAAAACATAAACATGATAATAAAGTTAAATATTATCTTAAGGAGGCATTACGATAGCTCAGGGAGGCCAATTCTCCCAAACCCATCTTTGTATTTATATCTATAAAATAATATACATAGATAATACCTATACAGTATTATGTTTTATATCATGATTCGTTATTTACTTAGTCTTTTCAACCTATCAAGTAAGATATATTCATTTTTACTAAGTAGACATGTATTAGCTTATTATATTTTATAATATTAAGTTTCCATACGTGTATATTTCAATTGGGGTTTCTTATTATAGCTAAGATTGACGAATAACAAATTTTGTTTCCTATGGAAACAACTTATAAAAATATTTTTTCAGTTTATAGAAGTAGAGTAACGTAAAAGTAATATCCTTACAGATAATATTTTATAGCTATTTACTCAAATTTTTATCTGTATTAAGTTTTATATATTATTTTATTATGATTGATACTTATTATTGACCATTATTATTTCCTTGCAATTTAAAAATAATAGTTGCATATACCCACCTATAAAATAGTTTTTTTTTTATCGGATTTGGAAGACAAAACAGGTATATTATTCAATTATAAACTGAAAGATCTTACAATCACGAAAAAAAATAAACCATGGTTATATAACACACTTTGAAAAACCATAAATATAATACATAGGTACCATATAATTACCTTTAATCGTGATTTATATTAAAGAGTGTTCTTAAATATTATTATGAATCGATTGTTTTTTTTTAAAGTCAATCATTATTTCTTTTTATATCATATCTACGTTGTATCTAGTTTAAAATTTACATATTATGAGCATATTTTATTATGTATATTGTATATAGGTAATTCAATTTATTAGATTCTGAGTGAAGCAATCAATGTCCTTAAGTGTTCTTTTTTATACCTGAAGACACTATAGAATACAATTTTTTTTTCTACTTTTCAATATCAAGGTGTTTGAGGTAGCAGATTGAATCTAGTTTAGAGGTTCTTAACCTTTTGTAGAAAAAGGACCCCCGATGAAGATTTTTAGAAATCGCGGACCCCCTACCAATTTTTTGTCAAATATTTTTTTTTTTTACAAAACATTTGATGTTATCATAACCAAAATTATAATAATTATTTTATATTACAAATTATAAAAGTAGACATAACAAAACATACACATTTGTAATTATTTTTATTAAACTTAATTTTTCATATTACTGTAATATAAATTATTTTATTTTTGGTATTCTAGAACCGCTGAATTCTAGTTTATACTTTTGAGAGTGTATAAATTCCCAGAACTATAAATAATCAGTAAAATTAAAAATCAAGGGAGTTTATATACGAAATTTATATTTTTAAAATTTTATATTTTTATATTTGTATTTTATATTAAAATTCAAAATTAATAAATATCTATAGGATGAAAATGATTATACATTTTCAACTTTGAGTATAATATTTTTTTTTATTCTTTACTTTTTAATCTATAAAAACCAAAAAACCAAAATTATTATTAGTTTATATAGCAGATCAACTTCCTTGGTTTTTTAGTTGTATCTTGAACTTATTAAATGTATTTCGTTTTGAATCTTATATCCATACCTATTAAACTAATTATCTTGTCATAGAACTTAATTTGACTTAAATTTTAAGGACATTAAAAATTAAAAATTGCAAAAGTACATGTACAAAACATATTTTCATGTCATCCATGAAATGTTTATCATTTAAAAAAAAACCGTTGTGAACAATTTCAATACTATAACATCATGTTAGTACGTTTTTTTGACATTTACATTTACATAATACTGTGATTTCCACAGCGACTAACTCATACAATTATTTATAGATTAAAAAAATTTTAAATTTTAAAAGTTCCTCGTACATGTAAATTGTATTTTTATATAAATCAAATAACATTTACGATAGTTAATAGAATTTTAATATGAAATATGAATTAATTAATTTTATAACATAATATTAATATACCAAATAAATAGGATAGATGTTTATAAATCTATGATATTTTTGATAGGAATACTATGTATTTGTATATTTTATTTTTTTTTATTTAAATTAATATCAACAGATTAATGGGCCTCACTGAGAAAAAAACTCGTGTGGAGGCCCATGGGTTATCTTAGATTACAAATAATTATTAATGTTTTAAGGTACATGTTACATTTTTAAAATACAGATAATGAGTTTTTCATAAATAAATCACATTAAATCACTAAAATAAGTGGTGAATTAGAAAGTTACATACAATTTTTAGTTTTACACACATATTCATATCGTAACCAGTGGTTAATTTTTTTTTTGAATATGGGTAACGGTAATATAACCATATCATTGGGCATCAAGTTAAGTATCTGTTTGCCCAAAAAATAATAAACTTTTCGGCAACTAGTTTTAGAGGGCCAATCTGATATGTAATATGTTTTTGATTGACATTTCATAAAATATTTGTTCACTCCTATACGAATAGGATTTGACCCTCATCAGTCGTTGGCAGAAAATGATCATTGTAAGAAAATAGTATTTAACTTTTACAATTAATCAGATGTATATTGTATTTATTTAACGTCATTTAGAATTACAACTAAAAAAAAATTAACAGTATATACGTCATATTGAACAAATATAAGCAAATCATTTTCAACAAAAAATATTAAAAATTATTTAATTACCTTTTACGACACTTTAAATAGCAATATATATAGTATATACAATATACATACCTACAAAAAAATAATAATATAATTTTGCTAATAATATTATAAATGCCCCTAATTGTTAGTACCTAATTAAATAATAAACTCGTTTAATTAACATTTGTATTTAATTTCAAGATAAATTAAAAAAAAAAAAATAATTTTTTGAGATAAGTATCTAATTTAATTATTATTACACACAGTGCATTAATTACTAATAGGTACATTTTTATAAAACTGAAGTAACATTATTAGTTAAAGTTGCTTATTTAACTATCTAACTCACATTTCAATATAAATAATCATAGAGTTACTGAAATAACCAGACTTACATATTAATATTATATTAATTAAAAGTTTTTTTTTAATTAAAAAACCAAAAAACTAACTGATATTAACTATATATAAATCATAGAAACTAAATTTTACATAACGTAAAATAACTAAATATTTTTCATAAATTATATAATTATATGTTGCAGTTTTGTAAATGTCTTTACATCATTCATCAACTGTTAATTTTTAAATGACAAACTATATGGTAAATGTAAATTATTTCTCTTCTACCAAGTGTTTTCAAATTATAAATACCACATATGATTCTAAAATCAATTGTTTCCTAGCTCGTCTCAAAATAAAATATATATTATGTGTAAAGTATCTTCTTTTTATAAACTATGAAAATTAGTATGATATTAATTAATATGCTGTTGAAAAAATAAATTACTTATCTCAATGTCGGTTTTTGTATTTATTTTTTTTTCAAATCGTAATGAATTGAAAATAAAATAAAAGTGTCAATTATATAAATAAAGTTTAAGTAATAAAATTATAATTCATACCTATACTTACATTAAAAATCAATTTACAATTAATTTGTTTGAATTTATAATTATTTAAAAAAAAGTGAAATTCTACATAAATACAATTTAATGAAATAAGAATAACTTTTATATTTATTTCCAATAATTTTTAACTTCATTATCTACTAAAAATTAAAATATCAAGTTTGTTTTAACTTTTAAGTAACACAAACTTGGAGCTCTCGTTTAAAATTGTTCTATTAAAATAGGTTGAAAAAAATAGTATTGCCAACTGTATTTTTCAATTAAAATAAAATACAAAATTAATTAAAAGAAATATTTTTTATTATATGAACTAAATACTTATACTAGATTTGTTTACATTTAAATGTAATCAACTAAAACGATTTAAATATCTCTTGCATTATCAATTAATCTCAAGTTTACAAATAGATAAATAATATGAATTTAGCGACATAATTAACATGGTCTTCTAACTACTGACTATTAATAGTACTAATTAATAATTCATTTTATAGGTATATATTTTAATCATGCACCTATAATGCCATTATATAAGTACTATTTTACTGCTAGAATTTCCATAAACCAATGACCTCATTTGAAAACTTACAAATAATTATATGCTTTTATTGAACCTATAGATTAATTATTATTATATTTATTAAACGGTAGCGTAGTTGGAACTCAATCTAGAGGAGATTCAAAAAATGGTAATACACCACAAAACATCGTAAGGAATTCAACTTTTTCAATTATTATTTTATTAGCTATATAGGCTATAACCGTGATTAAGACATCATCAATAAAAATTCCAGGGGGGGCATACACTCATGGACCCCCTCAGCTATGCCACTGTTATTAGGTATATATAATATTATTAATATTTTATATTACATAGCCTTACTATACTCGTATTGACTTTATCACTTATAAAGTTAGATTAAGAAGTTAAATTATATAATATTAATTAAGTTAACATATTTTTTTTTATAAAATGTTATACATTATTTGTAACTTTGTAAGTACTAAACGTGACATAAAGAAATAATAATACATAACTATATAAATATCTTAGGTGATTTTAGTAACAAAATATTATATTTTAGTTAATAGAAAATCTTGTGTGAGACAAATAACAATAAATTATACATTGCAATTCGCTTAAATATTATTATTACAAAAATAATATCTACCTACTTATACTTTTTAGTTTTTTTATTCTTAAATTGCATTTGAATTATAAAATTATTTTATTGTATTCATAAAATTTACTGCATTCATTTCATAATACATTTTTGTACAAAAATATTTTAATATTTTTACTTACGAATTCAGAATAATAACAATAAAACAAATATTGTGCGCAATATCCCAATTTGTATCATCTGTGGTGGTGTTGTATACGAATAAATGTGAATTAGTGGTTTTAATAAAGCAAACTATAGCAAGAGAAAAAAAATGTAATTGTTTCGGCAATAACAAAAAGTTTCGTAATGACCAATAACCTACCGCGTATTATCTTCCGCCTCACTCCCATATCGAGTAACAGTATGGTTATAGTCTTCCAGTTCCTCCCAAACCATGTTTACTTATCCAAAACCACAAACCCCCGAGCATTAATTAGCAATAGAATTAATTTTCGAAGCTCTGGAGAACACACGCTACACACATACACACGCACACGATCTGCAGGAGGAAATTTGCTAACCGCTACAACGAATCACGTGGGATATGGTAAACGGCACGTGCAGTAGAACCTGTGCGTGTGTGCGTGTTTGTTGTTTGTCTGTATGTGATTCAATATGTTTCGACGGGGAAGTGCGGAAAGTCATTTATACCACAATAATATTATCATCCCGTATGGGCTATGATATGTCTATATAATAATTATATTTTACACGGTAGTTTTCGATAGGATTCGTCGACTGTCGCGCGTATGTCCCTATTTCGTAATCTAATATATTCCTTCAGGATACATTTAACGTCGATAGGGCAAACCTATAGCACAATCGCACTTGTTTGTTAATGCATGTATTCGGGCAGCGGGACTGATAGATGAGGTCAAAGTATCGAATGTTTATGGTATATCCAGTATAATTGTACAACGTAAATGACTAAATGTTACCGCCGGGGGTAAATACATTTGAAGCTGTCCCGTGACACTGTTTGTCATACTTATCTGCAAGCTGACGTGAAGTTTTTCACAACAGATGTTATAATAAATAAAACAAATTAATGTTTATACCCGTGTTGATTGTCGATTATTTTATTGTTTAGGTCATCTTATTAGTCTGCAGATATGATATTAACTTAAATAAATGTATACGTATTGCCCGGTATACCTTCATATTATTATGATATAAAAAAATTATATATTTATTTATTCATTTCATTTGAATTCAGAAAAATACTGGTCCTCGCCGAGAAAACCAAACTTGTGTAGAGACCTGGGGTATTAAATGTCGTTGTGTATACAAGGTATATTATATACTATATCACTCTTAATAATCATAGATGAATCGTTAGAATGACGAAAACGAACTTTTATCGATAGTCGTTCATAGTGTTCATACTATATTATAAATTAAATTTGTCGAAAATATTACATAATACCATAATATTGTGAATATACCTTTATCATGCAAAATATTGAAATATGCGTGACTGTAACTCTGTACTTGGTTTCTAGCACGTTTACTAGAAATTATTATATATTATTCAAATGTATGGTACCTATTTAAACGTACATTAAGAATACTAAAATCCATTTGATACA
Source organism: Rhopalosiphum padi (assembly GCF_020882245.1). Classification (NCBI taxonomy): domain Eukaryota; kingdom Metazoa; phylum Arthropoda; class Insecta; order Hemiptera; family Aphididae; genus Rhopalosiphum; species Rhopalosiphum padi. The sequence goes on along the minus strand of NC_083598.1, from coordinate 11,088,277 downwards.
TTAATTCGTCATAATTAATCTCATAATTCGTAATACACCGCTACACATTGATCATGATTTTAATTGTTATCCACCGTTGTATAATTATCATGGAAGACAAAAGTATTACATTCACAGCCATATTTCACGGTGTTATATAAGTACTCTTATAGTATTTATAAATGTATTTGTTTGCGTGACGTATATTTGTCCACATTCAAGGATGTTAATAATATGGTATTGTAACTTGTAAAATATGCATTATATAATATAAAATTGTACATCATATAATAATTTCAATTGCTCAGTAAATTAATATTTATTATATTATAGATATGTACGAACAGTTATTAACAATTTCATTGAAATTAATAAAGACAAAAATGAAACTTGTCAAAATAAATTATGTTTAAAATGTAGACGAATCTTTTATTTAATATTTATTTTTGTGTATTTATTAAAAAATTAATTTCAATAACTTGAACAGATTCTATATCTGTCTGTATATTTTGTTTTAGTTGAACTTATCCGCATTTTAAGAGCGTATTAAATAGGTATATATTATATTTTTATTTACCATTTAAGACATGTAAATAGTTACATACGTCCAGTATTCTGCAAATGTTTAGAACAGTTTTTTGCGTTCTTTATTCCATCAATATATTGATTTGTATAATATAATGAAAATTATCGTGTCATACGTTTTATTTAATATTATGGATAAAGTAAATAATAAGTGAATCATTTTAGAAATGATATATCTAAAATATAGTTATTTAATATTATATATTAGGTGATACATTTTAATGTCTAGGTGTATTATGTCGAAAAATTTGCCCTGACTGCGTGCCACTGGTCGAAAACTATATTAACATCTTTGAAAATATAATTTTATATAATTTAATGTGATGTCAAAAGAAAGTCTTTTAAATTATTAATTATATGCCTATTTTAATGGATTTTTATATTCGATGAGTTGTCTAGAGTGCCACAACAATACCCAACAAAATATTGATTATCTCCGCTCATTTAAACTTTAAATATTACTGAATTATAAAATACTTGATAAAATTACTAAAAAAAAAATATTTTCTTTTTGGTATAAAATTAAAAATATATATTATGATTCAAAAATGTTGTATTGATACAAAAAAATTATGTTATAATTAGATTTTTGAAATAATGATTTTAGACAATTTAATATATAATTGTGTATATATATATGACCAACAAATCACGATTATAGTTAAAAATTTAACTTAAATTGTCAATTCGATAGTTTTGTAATTTATGGTTTATATATTCGTCGTATACATAATTTAGTTATTTATTATTTTTTTTTTAGTATAAAGTCTGACCAATGTCGGAATTTCCTTGTCCCTGGGGTAACATGTATAACGTATAAAGAGTCCATGTGATAATACTATAATAATGTAATTCCAAAAAATAAATCAACAATGCGCTGGATTACAAAAAGGAAAACCCCTAACGACTGACTTTTGCGGCACAAATTCTATGCGTGTAATTAGACATTTTAAGAATAAATCGACTTTTTAATAGGCGAGGTTAAGTTTTTGAAAATTACCTACACCTTTTTATTTTATAATTCTTTTTTTTTTACACCTTTGCGAAATGAAAAATGAACGTGGAAATAAAAATGATTACAAAAAAAAAGCGCTAATGACGTAATTAGATAAATATATCGTTGTTTTATTGTTATTATTTTTTTTTCATATCTCTGAACCTCTCTTCTGGTGAGTCCAGATGTGTTTAACGCATTTCAGTTTTTCCCAAGACTAGTAATTCGTTACACCTGGCACCTGCCGTGTGTTCAACAGACACTCGACGATTATATAAGTTCGTACTTAAATTCTTTGTCTAGCCACAAATAAAAAGTCATTAACCCCGTTTAATTAAAATAGCCTTTTCCCTGTTTTAATTACGTTCGCAAATGATGTCGCATAATACTCACAGACCACGCAACAATTTTTCAGCCAGATTACAAAACCAAAGCCAGACACAGTCGTTAATTGTGAGCAAAAAATTTCGAAAAAAAAAAAAATAAGCATAATATATATAATACTAATCCCGTAGAGATATAGTTTATACTATTATGCTATATAATATTGTTGCAGAACCCAAAGTTTTTTTAATGGTCATTGATGCAAATAAAATCTTAAATGTTAAATATAATTGTATTAAATACGGTTTTTCAATCTAGTGATTCAAATAATATATCTTTAACGAAGTGAAATAAATGGTTTCATGTTCTAAAAAAAAAAAAAAAATTATATACTATAATAAGTAAATTTTTAATGAAAAAATTTCGTTTTTAAATAGTTTTTTTCTAATTTGTGGCTTAGCATCATTGCAGATGTTAACAATGATGATCATGACTGTTTAATAGTAACAAGTTCCAAGTGAATTTTATCCCAAAATTTAGTTTTTAAGTTAGGTCTAACGTTATTTTCTATAATAGATTAATACCTCTAAAATGATAAAATGTCTAGAACTTATGTTCGAACAAATTTAAAAGTTATTTTAACACAAAAGAACAATTTATAGTACCCTCTACCTTGTGTATGAGAAATTAGCTAAAATTGAATTTACTTGCACTATTAAATTTAGCCAATTTAACACTATTTAGTAGAACGTATTCAATATTGTTACGTATCGCGTTAAATATCTCTATATAATAATAGTTAGTAAATACAGGTTATAAAATGATTTGAAAGGTTATGAAAGGTTATGAAAAAAATTGTCTTAAAAATTAGTAAATTATTACTATATAACAATATTTAATTAGCATCAAAAGACATTTTTATTTATATTTTGAATAATTACAATTTAGAATCTGTTTTATAGTTGTATAATTTACAATTTTGTAATTTTATATTGCTTAGAATATTTATCATATTAAATATAGAACATATTTTACTGGTTATGCTAATTTCGTATAAATTAAACAGTTTATTTCTGTTATTATTTATTTATTAGCTTTCGTCCGTAAACGATTTTCTCTTCGATTTTATTAAATTTTAACATAATAAAGTTGAAATAACACGTGCAACTTCGTAAAAAGAAAATTAAAAATACATTACATTAAACATTAAATGGCAAAACTTGACTGCTAAATAAATATTTAAAGTGTTTAAGTGTAGGTATAATATTATTTAAGAATGATTATTTATAATAAAGGTTAATGAGAATGTATTGAATTTTAAAATGTTTTATGAACTATATACTCATGGTTAGGAGTGAATAACAGTAAAAATATAATTCGTATTATTTTTAAAAACAATTAATGAATGTTTTTAAATCACATCAATTGATTCAATACGAATAAATGATAAATTTGTAATTGTTTGTAATACATCAATAAGTACTATAGATTATAATGCATATACATATTATGGTAATGTTAGATATAAATCAGATTTTGGCGAAACATTGTTTGTACGATTCCGTATATTTTATAAATCTGATCATATTAAAAATGTTTGGTATATTTTTAAAGTATTATAATATATTTGGGTATATTATAACTTATAAGGTATTATATTATATTCGGATACATTCGCATTACCGTAGTTAATACCAAAACATCTTATAATTTAATATATAAATAGAAATAATTAAACGATATAATACCATAAAAATATAAAATATGTATTTATAATAATAATATTATATATATTATAAACATATTTAGTGGTATTATATAAATGTATAATATTAATATATTATATTGGTTATTTTACTCGTGTAATAATATTGTAACTTGATATATTATATTGATTATGTATATTTATCACTTCATAATTTAAATACGGATGTAAAATGTATTTTCACAAACTAAAAAATTTATTAATTTTTCAACAAAACAAAATAAAAAACATTTGATGAGATTTACATATATGGACATATTTTAAAATAGAACGATTTGCAATGTTTAAATAGGCGACTACTTAGTCTTCAATGTATCAAGTGATCCATTAAATAGTCGCTTTTTCCTTAAAACTTTTGATTGAATTTTATTAAATTTATTCTCAACTAAAAGTCTAAAAGTACCTTATACCTATGTGTTTTTAATGAACTTTGTGTAGCGTATGTCGTTTTTAATTACAACATTTAACAATAAGAGAATATCAGTGCAATATTTGTTTTCGCTCTTAAACCCACGTGCAACATAGATAAAACGTATTCAAGTAAAATTATTTTTATGATTTTTAAGTTAATATTTTAGAGTAAAATAACATTCTGAAAAAATTACTTATAGATGATTATATTTTTGAGGGTTTGACATATATTACCAGTTTTATATTTTATTATCATTACACTCAAACGTAATATATAAAATTATTTTTGGACTATATTTAGAAAAATCAATATGACCTATCCTCAAAAATATAATTATATTCTATAAATAATTTTACTTTAAGATAGGCATTTAAAAGCTATAAAAATTACTTTGAATGAGTTTTGTCTATGTTACGCGTGGGTCAGAGGGAAATAATTGCAAACTATGTTAAAATGTATAGGAGTTTTAATGATCTAATAAAATATTAATGTGGTATTAAAGACATTAATCTAAGAAACTGATCAAACTCTGTAAACAGAGCAATTTATTACAGGTAAGCTAAGCCAATATTCAATTAATATAAATTAACAATTCAATTGATATGTAAAGTATAATTATTATTATGTTCCTCAATGCTGATATCAACATCTGATTATCTGAGCAATAATATGAACGTCATATAATTTATGTCACATACCGGTTTATAAAATAAATACACAAAACTCATAAGAATAAAATGTGGCTAATTAATAGTTAAGTTAGAGTTCTCAATCAAAAATCAATATGCATTTTATAACACAATAAAATAGTATATTATTTTAAAACATTATAGCATAATAACGTTCATTGCAACATTGGTATTGTATATTATAATTTATAAGTTATATGAGTATAACGTTTTAATAACAACGATACTAATAAAATTATGTATTAATACGCAACACTTTAACGATAAAAAAAACTTGTTACATTTGACATACTTATAGTGCAATTTATAAGGTAAAACAAGAAAATATATATTTTATAAAATTTAACAAACACAATATCGATTCACGACAATATTCTAGTGCGATAACAGGAAATGAAAGTATAAACGAAAATTTGAAAATATCTAAATCCGTATACTTTTGTGTTTTGTGTTGTTTACCCGTTGCTGTTATCTCTGCCCAAAATCCATAAAACTCTTCCATGCAAAAAAAAAAATGAAAAATAATAATAATATACTTCGACATTCATAGCAAAACTTTAAACAAAGAAAGAAAACAAATTCCAAAAATATCTTGGCAGATAAAAGCCCCATAAAGATTACACGGTTTGGGCAAAGTTTAAAACCCACAGTATTCTAAATAAGATTGTCGTTTTTGGGAAACTGGCCGGTGACCACAAATCGTACACAAAAAGTCCTACGAATATTGTTATTATTATTTTCTACCGTTTCCTTTATAAATCAAATATTTATATAGGTATACATATTTGTTTGCCAGGACCCATAAAATTTCTAAACATAAAAATACTGAAAAAAGAAGTCATTGTATATTAAAGTAGTATAAAAAGAAATAATAATAGCCCAGTTCTACCACGTTTGGTAACATTAAGGGGAGTTGGATAATGGTATATACGTACGTATAGGTACCTATACTATACCTTTGTGATTGCCACGCGTTTCGTCAACTCAAAGTAAAATTAAAACTACTCGAGGGCACTGTTCCACGTCGAAATTCGGAATATTCAAAAACAAAATTCCTAGTAGGTACTCGTTCGTGTTTCGGTTTCAAAACTACACAGTTGGGACCTTTTCCGCACCAGTCTCGTAGACCGCCAAAATGCTGAAACGTCTACTCACCTACTTAATGTTTAGTACGAAATGTGAAAAACATCACTTATTCCCATTTCCCTGTAAAATATACATTTAAATATCTAATAAATAATACTCAACCTACACCGCAATGCATATGAAAACAATATTTATGCACATAATATGGTTAACACGTTTATATTGTTATTAGTCAATACAACATTGCAATACGTAAAATGTTTGGTAGGTGAATAATATTGTTTAAATAACAAGATAATCAATAATTTTGATGTATTAATGTAATATGTATTACCTAAAGGTTAGGTTAGATTATGTTGTTATTTAGATCTTGATGCCTTTTTTACATAGAAATAATGTTAAGCGTCTAAATATTATCCGAAATATTTACCACCTATATAGACTTAATTTTAGTATACATATATATAAGAAAAACTAAATTATTTCACTGCCATATTTTGAATATCAATTTACCTAAAGTATTATTCTGTATAAAATAATTTAATCTACTTAAATACTCTAAAATAAATTGTGATTGTTTTAATTTATCATCCTAACTGAATAATCGGAAATTAGGATTTTATTTTTCTTGGGTATTTAATTTTTATGGTTTAATTAATAGAATTTTTAATTCGCTAGAACAGAAATGTGCATGGCTATATTATGTAAAAAATAATTAATCCTATAATTATACATAAATTCCAATTAAAATGTCTCGTGCACCTAGTCATGTTATATTTGAAATTTGAAATGTATTTAACATTGATTAATGAATATAATTATTAGCTTATTTTAAGCGTGCGTAGAATATATTTTATTAGTGAGGTATTTTCTACTACTTTTTAATGAATTTTTAAGTTGAGTTAGAATAAAATATACAAATCATGAATATTTGGTTTAATTTTGTAACTTTAAATTTAGCATTAATTTTAATTAAATCATTTAGTTATAATAATATTATGGGAACGGAATTAACTCTTCCATCTTAGTGTACCGTATTTAATTCATTCATCATAGTTAACACATATAAATAATAATACAAACAGTAGTGGGGCCGTTCGAAAGAAAATTACTTTTACAAAGGTATGATAATGGCTGTCAATTTGTAACACGAGAGTAAAACTTAATGCAATCATAATACTCTAGTACACACGTTTCTAGGTTTGAATTCTAATACAAATTTACAAAGCGTTTATCCGGCACAATTTTGAATACGGACAATCCTATTTAATTCAGGCAAAGACATGGGTACCTATTGCAAATTATGATAATTTTAAATTTAACTATGTAGGTACAGTTTATATTGCAGAAAGGAATTTTATAACGATTCCGATACTTAGCATACTAAATAATACAACAAACAATTTGCATTTCGTATTCTAATGGAAAAAACCTGCCATTCTGTTTACACTATCAAAATTGTGGCAAATAAATGTAATAAACCTTCGTGTGTATTATACGCTACACATATTGTTCATTAGTAAGATCGCGACGAATCAAAACGTATTTTATTCATCGAATATACAATGTTAAACATTATTATCCTTATCAGTTTTCCGTGTTATTTAGATAAAAATTATTCGTAGTTAAACTTTTATATTTTAAATCGCGTAGGTACCTATTGTTTTTTTTTTACCTTTGTCTTTTTTTCTGTAAAATTTCACTATATTCTATATATTATTACCCTCTAGTAGTATATCGTTTGCGAATGGATGAATTGTGTGACCCACAATAGACAATTACTACTATATTATCTTCAAACAGATTAAAAAAAAAACTTATCGATAATCTAATTTCACAGTCCACAAATTCCTCTATTGTTGTGTTAACGATACAAATGTACAGTTGATACACACCATGTATATCTTTTTCATTTTTATTTAATCGGATTGCCGATCTGTTTTATATCGTATAAGGGGGAGGGAGGACGTGTATAAACGTAGACATGTACAGCGTTTGGTTGATGAAAGTGTATACGTATAATACAGCTATATGATATATTGGATATAACAAAAGTGTAACGAAAAAAATATGGAATGCGCTTTGCGCTTGTACTGATGGCGTGTTTTGTTTCTTGCGAGGAAAAAAATGAATTTATCATTGTTAGGGTCTACCATATAATGGCTAAAATATACTCATCGTATTTTCGGAAGACAATCCGTCGAAGCCAGCGACTGGAATGGAATAGTGAAAGAGACACGTCGAATCGAGTCATTTATATTGCAGAAAGTACACGGGCTCAACGAGGACCTTGTCAATTATTTTTGGCACAATATTGGGACTATAAATCAAACGAAAGGCTTAGCGAACTCACCGTTTAAAATGAAAACCATGCCAAATCCGTTCCATTCTTTTCCCGCTTTATTCTGCAGTATTACGTGAAAATACGGTTTTATATCATAGTTGTTTTTGCCGATAGACAACAGTCATTTACACCTCCACAAAATAATATACAAAATTATTGGTCACATATTTATATGGTTTCGTATATTATTATTCACGCTCGTCGAACGCATAATAATAATAATAAAAAAAAAACTAACAACATAAACAACGCGATATTATATTATTATTGTCGATTGATCGCAGTCGGTAAATTTAATATTACGATGCCTATTTTAATATATTCTTAAATTAATGTAATTATATCACTATATCGAAACGCATATCAATGTCTCGGTTAGAACATACATATAGTGTTGATAACATTAATAATTATTTTTTCACCAAATTTAGTCCGGCGAGCACCGCAAAAGTGGGCAACGAGGTTGTTTTAAATTCGAAAAAAAAATACGGTCACCGAATACCTAAACTAAACACCGTTGACAATATCGTTATTATATACCATCGCATTACCTATATGGTTTTGCACAAATCGTCGGTTACCGTGCAATAATTCAACAGCGATGTGGTTGGCGCTGGTGCAGTATCATTCGGGACGTTCGACTCTGATACGCTTGCCTGCGTCAGACTAGCCGATCTTAACGTTAGAGACACGACGTGCACGTTACGATATTAAAATTTAACACGCGAACATCCACGAAATGTTCGCACGATGAACCTTTTGAATTATGTCGCGCACGAAAAGCTCCGAGCCGATCCCCTTTTGCAACAATTATTACCTCCGTTTTCGGACTGTGCTCGGTACAGTAGTTGTATTCGGAGCTGTTAAGTGCTGTGGCGCGGACGACGTATATGGACTGTGTCCCATCACATGTTTTCGTGGTTAAGTGCTATTTGTTTTTTCAACACTTGTACTTTCGACGTGACCGTTTGTAGAACGGAACACAAACATCGGATACGCGACCGGAGACCGTGTGCTTCTCAGATTTATTCAGCAAGCCACTTTATATGTCCGTCGCGATTTAAAAACACAATATTTAAAATACACACGGCATCGCGGCGTGCTTTTGAGAGCGCATCATTCGAATCGTCTTCCTCTCGAAACGTACCGGTTACAAAACTATAGAAAAAATACATACATTTTTCGTTTGGGGTTTAGTAGACGTCGTATTATAATATTTCAAACGCACATTTAACACACATATGTATAGATTTCAATCATATCATTGCTAATGCATTAATAGCTGGTTCGGGACGATAGGACGACAGTTAAACGACGAGTCGCAGATGACGATGACGTCCGAATGGAATGCCTAGCACGTTCGTTTAAACTATATTTTATTATATTTTCTATATTATGCAATTATTGGTGTGATATTGTGTTATAACATTCAAACATTCCATACTCACTGGATAGTGCGAATCGTTACACACCTAATAATATTATACATTATTCGAATGCGATTCAATTAAATTCAATTTCTAGAAATGATTTATCGCCGTGCCGTTTTATTTGTAACCGCACTTAAAGTATTTATAAATGGACGTGATTTCTGTTGTCAATGTCTTATTATTATTATTATTCTCATATCTGAAATCGTAAAATTGTTCCACTCTCCGTCCGTCGCGATGCACTCCGATGATCAATAAAGCCCAAAGTCGGCCTGTACTCGTATGAGGTACGCCAAGTTTCAGGTCACGTAGTATCTGATAAGAAACAACACCCCGCGAAACGCTTCAGTCTGCCTGTTAGTCGGATTCTACATGAGAATCGTTAAAATCCTGTCAACCCACAGTAATCATAAAACGCCCGGCCACTGTGTAAATTAATTTCTCATTTTCTAGCTGAGTTTTATAACTCGCCGCTGAGCATACATATAAAAAACTTACCGTGTGTTTTTATTTTTTTTTTGCAGCCAGACGATGACAAGGAACCAGAAAATCCCGAAGACCTGACTAACGGCGGTTACTCGGATAGACCACCTGCTCCTCCACCGCCGCCGCCATCAAACGGTAATTTTTGTTTTTTATTATTAGTTTTATTAGTTTTACTTCCCAGAACCGACAAAACATTAAACATCTATTAATGTAAAATTCAAATAATGTTCATGTAATATTTACGGCTTACGCATAATGGTACAGCGTGCACAGTATTATTTTATTATATTAACTATGTGTAATAATTTAGAAAACAATTGAGTAATTATACCATACCTACTAAAATACATCTTAAATATAGATATTTTTTTTTTTAATTAAGATAAAACAAAAATTTTGATTAATACTGACGACAATTTCTTCTTTTGAATATTTTGATTCAATTAAATAAAATATCCTTTGATTAATCTAAAAGTTAAAAAGCGCACTCTAAATATTTTAATATTTTACTTCAATTGAAAAGTAATGGCAAAATCAAATGTTAAAAATTGGATGAAGTTCGTGAAAAATCAAGACTAAATTTTAATTACTTACTGTAAATTCATAATTAATTTATAGAATTAGTATTTAGTATTAAGTAATAATAAAATAAATTCAATGATTTTGTAAAAAGTTAGTTAAAATTAACCTACCAGTCCTACCATATCATAAATAAAAAAAATATGTATTACAAATAGTAGTACAAATAAAATATTAATAAAAATAGACGCTGAGATAGGCAGGCCTCAGCATATAATATTTTTTGTATGCATTAATTTATCATTGGGTTAAAATTTAACACGTCATATAATATTACATTTATCTATTTTCGATGTCACGATACACATAAAACTTGCTATACAGTAGACAAATTTTCCCGGGTTTAACGACTATTTTCATCATTTTATTATGTTTTTGAAAATATTTTTTTTTTCATAATTTCCAGTCGAACTCAAATAACATTATTTAAAAAAATATATATTTTTTATCGTTGTAATGTTTTAAGTTTTCACTTTTATAAATGACAACATACATTTTTAATTTTATATTCTGCAGAAAAACATTTTTTGGAATATTTCAATATTATATAAAAATCGAAAATCGAAAAAATATTTTACGAGTTATAAGTATTTAAAGTTTAGTTGAGTGGATGAGTAGAGTGGTATGAGGATACTCCGCAAAATTTCAGTCTTACGATAAAACTTTAAATACTTAACTTTTAAATCACAAACTACTAGTCTTTATTTCGATTTTTATATGTATTGAAATACTCCAAAAATATTTTGATTCAGAATATGAAATAAAAACTGTATTTTTTCATTAAAAAAAGTAAATACTTAAAAAATTATAATGATTAAAATTATTGTGTTTTTTTTTTTACTGGAAATTATGTAAAAAAAATTTCCAAAAACGTTAATAGATTTCGAAATAATATATGTTATTCGAGAAAATAATCAACTAGTATAAGATAATAAAAATTACATTACCCTTTTTAAAGTTGTATAACGATTGATTCACAACAGTGTGGTAGGATTAATGATAGAGAGAAAATCTATTTTACTTTAATAATAACTTTGACTTTTCATATTTTAATAAACAGTTACTATGTCAGCTCAGTCCTCAAGAATGTATTTATATTTAAACATTGTCAAAAATCTAAAAAATTTTTCGACAGTGTGTACATGAGTGGTTAGTTTACATCATGATTACCCTATCTCATACAAATTCATTTGAAAATTAAAATTTATGAAAATTAATTTAACTTCAAAAGTAATTTATATTGTTATTTTCATAATTTTTGTGCTAATTTTAGTAGTTAATACGATTAATTCATTTATGAATAAATTTCCTAATATACGTACATAATATTATCATATTATAAATCTATAGTCAATACATGTGACTAACGCGAATAATGCCATACCATTTGTGTTTCGTACAAACAAATAATATCGTTATTGGCCTTTCAATAAAATCACAAATAATACAAATATGCATCACTGCATAGTATAAACTGGTTATAGTATATCACAAGTATAGTATTGTTCATAAAAAATGATGGCAATGTATATAATACGTATATAAAAAAAAACATTTGACGGAATCAAAATATTATGCTTTATTATAAAAAATATTGTATGATAAATCATATTATTTAAAACTTTAAAAAAAAAAAATAATTATCAAAAATATTATTTTAATTAGATAATTTAATTCAGCTTAGTAAAAAGTATAATAGTATTTGTAAAATGCATAGGTTCTTTCGAACTATTCGAGGTACACATTATTAACAACATGGCATTTTTTCCACGCTTTTTTAATCTCAACAGGTTTAATATCAAGGTCTACATTATTAATTACATATTAAGCCTAATATGTGATTCTCAGAATCTGTAATACTGCTGTTCATAACAATACATATATTATGTCCAAATAATTCATATTATCTGTCCATCGAAAATCATTTTTTTTTTTTTTTTTGTGTACAGTTTAATAATGATTTATTTCATATAAGTGTAAAGTATTCGTATATAAATTAAAAATTATAAAAAAAATGATTCGCTTACATTTTTTATCGAATTGATTTTATAATTATTATATAAATTTGAATTGTGTTTTTTCTTTTTATTATTTTTCATTTAAAAACAGATATTAAATAAATTTTCTCTGTTAACATTTTATTATTTCATAGTTTATAAAATGTGATACTGAATTGGTAACTTTATATGCAATAAAAGCTAGCCAAATATGCACTAAAAATAATATACATAAATATATGGTGTATTAAGTTTAAATATATCCAAATTAAAATAATAATATAAATTCAAAAATCATGGAAAAAAAATAATTAATATCTTTATAAACAATACTTAATTATTTAATACATAAAAAAATTAATTATAAATATTAAATAAATAAATAATATCCGGAAAATCCATGTATACCAGTATATTTTCGTACGCTTATATAAATTTATTTCAATAAAAATCAAAAAATATAGAACCAAAATTTAAATAACTTTTTTTTGTATGTTGACAGAATGACAGCCACATATTATTTTTGAAGTTTTTTTCAAAGTTGTTTAGAAAACAACAATTTGTAGGTATATTAAAAGATAAAATATGAAGTTAAAACCATAAAATAAATTCATAAACATCTAAAAGTCGAAATATACATAATACAATATACCTTTTATAATATACACTTAATGTATATTATAAACAATTGTCAATCACTTTGCATTATGTTTTTGTGATTACCTATAACTATCAAATAGTCAATTGCAACTATACTTATTTATATAATACAATTGGCATTCAAATTCGTGCTCTTATAGTGACCGTATTATAGTTATGCATAATTACGACGTACTTATTATAAATACTGAATAGGTGAAATTTCATATTTTCCATTCAATATCTCAGAGTCACATCACATAAAATTATTTTTAATTATCCAGCATTCGTGTTTTTCATTTGTCACAGGTAATGATTTTATATTTTTGACCAAACAGTGTTTTTAGGGGTTCTAATAAGACAAAACAACTTACTTTTATCGTTTGTCATCGTTGTGGCAGTGCAACAAACACATACTATTAATCATTGCCTACCTATTTTAATAGCATACCATCTACGCATTGTTTGCCTTTAAACTGTTGCGACCTGTCGGTTAATATCTTGTAAACAGTCCTTTTTCATCTATGCGCCATATAGGTACGAGTATATAATTACCATTCGTCAGTCTATAATACAATATCATTTTCTTAAGTTTGTCCAAAGACCAATTAGCGCAAACGTTATTTGAAACACTCGTTTCTTTTCCATTTGTTTTATAGAAAAACATATGGCATGTTTCCAACGAGAAAAAGCTGAACATTCGATGAATATCACTCAAAAGCGTGTTCTTCGTCAGATAATCTAACAAAGCAGTCACAAGTCAGCTGTGCTAATGTTTATATTATGGGGAATTGGTAGAGAGAGATATTATTAATAATTATTATTAGACCTATACGGCGCTCGAACCGTCATTGTCATGAGCCATGATGCATTTTCAATGTATCCTTTTTTTGATTGTCTTTTTAACTTTGAATAATACTATTTTGATATGATGCTACTCTATTTTTATAAATATAAATATGTAGGAAAATATCCTGATTTGTAGGTATAGATACTAAAATATGTAACGGTTATATATTTTAATTTAACCATTGATTATTCATTTACTTTAGTCATCCAAACGGATGATTTCGTAATATTTACGAATCGTAATTTTTCTGTTATTTCTTTTTTCTCTTTTTACGTTAGAGTATTGAAGGGCAATATTATATTAACTATAATTATTTAATAATATCGTCATATCGAGTACTATTTGTGTTCAGTTTTCCAGTCATTTGATGTTATGTATAGTGTCGTCATATCCAAACATCATTATTGGTACCGAAAAATACAATTCTGTCACTGAGAAAACCAATAACTCCATAGGCCAGTTAAGAATATAAAATACGTTAGGCATCTAGGTGGAACAAATGTAAATTCTTTCATTAAAATATTGATTTTATATTATAATAATATATTATAAAACCAGTGTCATTAATCAATATATTCATGACATGATGATGATATTAAATAATATTAATGCGAAAAAGCATTAACTTATTTGGTTCAAACGTGTATTATTTCAATATAATGCTCAATATTATTTGCACTGTAACGATATCATATAAAATTTTTTTTCTATTTATCACCCTTCCCCCCGACTTGAAACTATTTGCTATGTGCATACAACCTTTACATTATTTGAATGAGTGCATTTGTAATATTATGTAATATATTAATTTATTCTTTTATTGCTCAGGTTATTTACTAATATACCAGATTTTATATATAAATAAAGTTGAATCAAAGTGCAATATCGTATTATACATTATCTTCATTATTATTTTACTATAATACTATCAGCTGTTGTATAGTCTTCAGCTATGATTTTATGCATTATATAATTCAATAATTGTATGTATATTTTATGTACATTCCTATGCAGTTTAATTATTGATACAGTACAAGAACTATTATTAAACTGGCTTGACACCCACCAAAAAGAGATAATTAGTGTTTTGTTATACATATACCATCATTATTTATTTTAATAACTGAGGACCCCGTAAAGTTTATATTACAAACAATTAAGGCTAGCACACTATACGAGCGTTATAACTTGCTAGGTACTATACATAATATTATACGTGATTTACGAGTAAAGATATAACCAATAATTAATGTTATTTTGCCTAATTAAATCCAATATTATGTTCAAATTAATATTTCTAAGTAACGTGTAATAAATCCAGACTACTATATAAAATATATAAAATATGGAATAGAATAATTATGACGGATATGATTTCCAAAAACGTATTTCATAAATATTAACTAGCAAAAAACTAAAAAGTTATTGATTGTCATAACCTAGGTGAAGTATCGTGTACAAATTAATAATGTATTATGTAAATGCCAAATAGTATATTTTGTGAGATAATTTAATAGGTAATGGAATGTAACGCTTTTTAATGTAACCAGTAAGTTCCACATATGTATAATAAATTGTTTAATTTATTATTCAACAATAGTATACTTAAACGAAATTCTATTTTTAAGTGTCTAAATAATATTAAAATTAAAATATTATTCATAATAATTAAATAATTTTTATGTTAAGCCATTTAAAATTTACTTATCTTAGAATGTACTGAGCACACAAAAATGTATCACTATTTAAAATATTACGTGAATATTTTAGACAAAACGTTAATTACAATTTTTAAATATTTCCAAATTATTAAAGCAATTTATATGTGAATCATATTTACTGTTTAGTAACTAATTTAATTGAATATAAATTCCAATAAATATTAAATAACTACATTACTAAAAGTTATTGTTGTCATGTTTTTAATCACTTTAAAAATGTTTTTTTCTAACCGATAGGTTCTAATTTGTTTACTTATGGTGAAACATGATTCATCGCTCTGGGCATTTTTATTTATTCGAAGGGACCATAATTTATATACATATATTTTTATTAGTATACGATTAAATTAGAGTATTATAAATTGAGATAGATTATACAAGTCCACACAAAGCAATTTTTGATCGAGGTACTCCACGACTTACATTGTTTATATTTAATTGTCCAATCTATGATCGTTACGTTCTCGATAACTTTATAAGTACATGATTTACAAACTCACTTCACTCTCTACGGACTTTTAAAGGTCCCAAAGTATTTTATATTGCATTTTTTTATCATATAATAACTATACGATACGATGATTCCATAGGAATATTTGTTATCTTTATATCTCACATTATGTGCTCTACAAAAATAATTATTATTCTCCGTTAAAAAAATAAAATGATAAATGTATTACCTAGTTTCGTTTTTTATGTTGGTTAATTAATACATTAGCTGAGGTTAATTTTAAAACCAATTTAATCTACACGAATGTTTTAAATATTGAAAGACATTTTTGTCAGTCTATTTAAAGTTTACCGATTAGATAATCATGATTTAATTGGTTTAAAAGTTAAATAATACAGATAATTAAAAAAAGATCTGATAAAAACAAAATGTTCAAATTACCACTAAAAAAAATCCAGAGTTCTATAATATAATATACATGGCTAGGTAGTGTATAGATTTGATGTATATTAAATATGTGTAATCCAGAAAAATGTTCATTGCTAAATCTTAGTACGGTTATTTGTTTTCCATTCTCCGATTATAGTTGTGCCAAATTGTTTCATTAAAAAAAAAAATTGATTTTATTGTTTAAATTGAACATATGATTTTGTCGGGACCGATAAATTAACGTGGTGGGCCAACAAGTCTCCTAATAAACGGTCTTTCGACAGTTTAATAGCAACGATATCAATAAGCCATTATTGCGTTAATAATGCATGCGAATAAAACAACCGAATAGCAGTAGTTAACTACGTCCAATTGACGCGTTGGCCGTCATCAGTTATGTGTACTTACCAACCGACAATGTTTGTATTACAGAAAACCATGGCTATCAGACGCCCAACATCAAAGGAGATAAAGGCGATGCTGGTCAAAAGGTGAGTGTTACTGTTCGATGTATATTTATTTAATTGTTTTGATTGTTATTATTACGAATCGGTCTGGCGAACACCGTTGACGGCTGTGTATCCGCACACGGATCTAATGAACTGCCGGAGTTACACTCTTAACGGCCAGCTGCTCATTAGTGACTCTGAGGTTCGCCGCCGAACCGTAGTAATGATAACAATAATAACAACAATTGACTGATAAATACGGGTTGTGTACCGCAATGGTCTAAATTTGTTCGAAACCGACAGGGAGAGTCGATCAGAGGACCGCCCGGACCACCGGGACCTCCGGGCTCGCCGTTTTCCGGAGACTTTGCCACCGACGAAGAAGTGAGTGTTGTAAATTATGATTATTGATTTTCGATAAAATGGTATCTTTCTGTTTTATTTAATTATCATCATTATGTTTTATTTTAATTAAAATCGACTGCATGTATTTGCTCCCAATAACAATTATTGCTATTGCATCAAAATCTGATCAGTATGTAGTTGTTGTTGTTGTTGTTGATGTTGTAATCAACAAACGCCAATCAAATTGTTCACATGTATTTAATACAAACTTAGATAGTATAGCTAGTAACATTTTGCTAATGCAACGCAACCAACAGCTCGTTTTAGTTTAAACTTTTGGAGTAATTCGCACAGCATCCTAAATTGAATATGTCCATTACAGTACATCCAAAATTTAAATGAGGAATATAAATTAATTTAATGCAATATTCTTTGAAAAAGAACACTATAGAACGTTTGAGCATTAAAAATATAATATGTAATAAATTTATTTAAAATAACTATTGACCAAATAAACTGAAATTGTATGAGGTGGTGCGTTAAACATAATTATATTATCTTAATATAATATAATATGTGTAAATAAATCGACAATATCATAATATATTATCGACATTGGTACACGTAGTCATATTATCAAATTTAAATAAAAAATATTTTTAATAATAAGGAGTAAATAATATATAAGTATTAACAATTGACTAGAATATACCTCATTAAAGAAGTTGAAAAGTAAAGATCAAAAGTTTTTAGTTGCACAAATAACATAAAATGAAAGTTCAAGAAACTACTGTCTTATAATCAATGTTCGGTATACTATGTAAATTATTTTATGAAATAAAGTTCAATCTCAACCCAAAGGTACACATATAGGTAATGCCAGACATTGTATAGGTACGTTAATTTTCAATATAAAACACGAGCTAGTAACTTACTATAATATTGCACGAGTATTATAGCTTATATATTTTAATTCTTAAGACACTTTAATTGAAAATAAATTCCGTTGAATATAATTAATATTAACTTAAGTAAATCAAATTTGAAATGTTTACATCGTACAATTTGTTGTGTGAAAAATAATAATACAATTATAATGGTTTTTTTGTTGAAAATATAAATAACATATTACTCAATTGCTAACGTATAACTTTGTTATTATTATGTCAAGTAGTAAATAACTAAAAATTACATTATCTCAAAATAATTCGATAAAAAGTAAAAACATTTCATAATAAAGTAATAATTTTTTTTTTAGTAATTTGAATCTTTTTAGAGATTATTTATTAAAATATAATTTATTACTACACATATTTAAATATTCACTCGACTAATGCTATACTGCATTACTAATAAAATATTATGCACATATTATTTTGCATGATGTATTTTTATTTATTGTAGATAAAATAAACATATTTTAGTTTTATATTATATTATACTTAATAATTTAAGTCCAGTAATTACCCGAATCTAACGTGTTTAATTTGATTTAAATTTCAAGATAAGAAACACAAGACAACGGAATAAAAAATGAACATGTATTTAAAAAAATATGCTAATAGACTAAAAATCATATTTTTTTTAAATATAAAATAAATATAATATAAATATAATACATAATGAGCCATAAATGACGTACAGCAGAGTAACAACAAATATATCAAAAATATTATAATATCGTAATTCAAATATCCTAGAAGAACTCAATTTTAATTAAAGCACAACTCACTAAAATTAACAAAGTTTTTAAAACTAATAAATATTTAATATTATAGTTAAAACTAAACAATTAATCGTGTATTTTTAAAATTGAATATTTTATAATATTATTTATTATTTGCATATTCCTCATAACAATAATGCTTTTATTGATATCCTAAAATCTTGGGAATGAATTTAAATAAGTACTGGTTACTAAAAACTTTTTAATCATTATAACAATTATAAGAAAAAAGTTTTTTCGTGGATTATATAATATATTATTTAAAGTTAAAAACTATTAATTTTCAATGACTTGTGAATATTATATCACATTATGTCATTAAAATATTGGTACGTTCTATACTTTTATCCAATACTATAATGTCGATTAGTTCTCTGCTGATGTTTTACTATATCTGAACACATTTGCCTGTAAGCGTAATACTTTTTTCAAATTAGATTAAACAAATGATATAGAAATACGATTTGGTTTTATTTATATACTTAGTAAACTAAGTTTTTCATAAATATTTATTAGTTGAAGCTACTGAAGTCATGACACTTTCTTCTTGATAAAATCTCAAGAATTTTTAAGTTAATTTTTCATTTACTTAAATTAAATTTATTTATAACACAGATATTTTCCATGGATTTTAATCTTATATTGTGAGCTTATGAGAGATAATTATTAATCAACTATCACCTGCAACCATTTTTTAAAATATAAAACTACAATACTGCATTCAAATATATATTTTATTTTAATAAAATTAACCAACTCTTTGAATTCATTTTCTACATAATTTTTGTTACTACCTTTTAATGATCACTCAAAATTTTAAAATTCATTAAATATTAGTTACATAATATTATGATAAATCAAGCTCTTATGAACTATATAATATGGTTCAACATTAATTCCATCTTTTTGATAAACATATATAAACATCATATTTAGTAGTTACAAATGTTTTAGAAATATTTCCATCAATGCTATACAACTACTAAGCTGTAGTGATTTATACTTAATTCAGAAGTCGACGGTCCAAGTAGTAAAAATATGGTCAGATGGAATTTACCCACGTATTAGTTCAAACTATCAACCCTACTATTTATTTTATTTAAAAACAATGCACCATAATTAAAAAATTATACGATATAATATTGTAATAAGTATATACGTCGTAAAAGTTTTTATCACAACGGTCTTATCATTTTTATTTTGACTTCAGAAATAATACATTATAGTGGTACATTATTTGTTGGGTTTCTGTAAAGTTTTAAATATTGTTTGATATAAAGTTACCGTTGCATCCGAATTGCATGCCAAAAAAATAAACATAAATTGGAATGTCCAAATTGCATGCCATCCCTTAGAGGGATCAGTCCGAATTGAATACCGTGTACCTACAAGTTTATCTTTATTTATCATGCACTTATGTCCACAACTTAAACTTGATTTTTCTATTTTTTTCTAAAAAAACGCATGAATAGAAACTGATTAGTTTCTAGATTGAAATATTTTTATATTCGAGTAAACATTTTACCAAATTGGAGAAGGACGAAACTGTGAATATGAAACAAAACGATTGTAGTTTAAGGTAATTAAGTGAATATATTTTACATTTTTACATGGCATTTCAAATAAATAATAATATTATACAATTTGGAGGTTTTTTGACAGTATACAATATAGTATACGGAAGTATATAATATATATAATAATAAAATATTAAAGATGATAGTTTATAATAATAAAATATATGTCAATATGGAAAATATATAATAATAATGGTAATAGCATTTTTTAAAACAGACAAAATAGTTAATATTAAAGGGCGAATAGTCAAAAATTATTTTGTGGCCTAAATCACACTGAACAATTACGGTACAATAGAATAATAATAATAATAATATTAATAATAAAATACGTATAAAATATTGCATGTATTAAAATATTCAACTTCAAGTAATAGACATTTTTAAATGTATTATTTTATTTATTTTACTATCGGCAACGTCATGTGACTTTTCTACATATTTAATACAATATTTATTTCATTATTTTGAAATTCTGTTATCACAGAACTTATAAATATTATTCTTTGTCTAATATTTCCCGACGTTTATTATTTAAATTTGAACTATGTATTTTTACATATGTGTAACATTGTACTTGTTGTAAGACATCGACAAATTGAAAAATATTAGGACTTGGAGAGTAAAACATGCTATTCAGGTTGGAATGAAATGATTTACAAACATTATACGCACCGCATAATTATAAAATCCAGCTTAAATAGATGGTGGAAATAAAATGTTAGCCAACACTCGGATACAAAAATATTTCGATCTAGAAACTAATCAATTGTAACAATCATATCGTTTTCATGATTTTTTTTTTTTAAAAAATTAGAAAAATCAAAAATAAAGTTTAAGTTGTGCACTTAAGTGCATCGTGCATGATAAATAAACTTGTGGATACACGGCATACGATTTGGACATACCCGCCATATCCCTCTAAGAGGTAGCATGTAGTTCGGACTTTTTTTTTGCTTGCATGAAATTTAGATGCAGTCAAAGTTAGTACCATACATTTTTATTATTATATATTGGTATAAAAATGTATTTGTATTGTTGTAGTTGTTTATGTATTCATTAGCTAAACTATATTTAAATATTATCTTAATTGATTAAATCAGTTTATTTTGTTTATTTTGAAATGCATTAAATAGATTTTATTTCATTATCTTGAACACATACAAACTTGTTGAACAAGCGATTTTTCGATGTCAATCGAATTTTCAGGTATTCGTATTGTGACCTAGTGATCACAGAATTCTTATTTTGGTTTGTCTTTGTGTCGTTGGTTTTAGCCAACCATTTTTGACCGAACCTTTTTGCATTTTGCATAGTTTGTTTCGTTGTGTTATAAATAATGGTAACACACTAACACGTTTATTTAAGCTGATGATTTAATATGATATGTTTATTGTTAATTAAAAAAGTTATAATACTACATACGTCGCTGTCTAAATCAGACTGGCGACGCTATTTTGTTGTTGTGAAAGCTTGCACGGCTGTAGCACTGCTCAGGTATTTCCTGACACAACAAAACTGATCTACAACATTCGCAACTATTACAACTATTAAACTATTGGGTGTTATGACTAATAGTACACTTTAATATCAAAAACTGGTTTTCAAATCATAAATAATGACAATGTACCTATACATGCATAAAAGTATATTAAATTTTGTTTTCATTCTAAACTTTGGTAAACTATTTTTTTCAAAGTATATTAAAATACTACTGCCAAATTTTTGGGCTGACCTACATTTTAATTAAACATAGTATTACTATGTATAGATACATAACGTTAAAATTGTTTTTATTTTTATATACTAGTCAAATAATTAATTTTAGATTCCAAGCAAAACGATGAATGCATTAATTTTACAATAATGTGTTATTTTTCTGTTTGTCGTTACCTTTTAGGGCAGTAAAAAAACTTCGATTTTCAAAAACAGAGGTGATTTTATTAAGCAAAACAAAATAAAAATGAAGAAAAAACTGGAATTTTAACAAAAATTCGACAAAATTAATTTTGTTTTGTTGAAATTCAAAAAAATAAAACTGTAGATAGGTACTTGAAATTCTCAATAAAGGTTTATATTATCATTTTATATTTACAGTACAATTTTCAAAATTGTTCAACTGTTTCTAAGCTAATTATAGGCATGAAAAATGTTCAATATTTTTTTATTTTTTTTTTATGGAAATCGATAAAAATTATTATTATTTATAAAAAAGGTATGTTTTTAATTTTATACCTTAGGTTTGAAAATTAAATACAACTTTATAAGTTTTTCAACGTATATAAGAAAAAATTCTATCAGAATGCCAAATTAAGTTTTTATGAACATTCGGTGTAGAAATTTTCGTCAATATAATTTATTGAATTATTTAATTTATTCGTCATACTAAATATATCCATTGAAAAATTCCAATCTCTTTATTTGATCAAACATTTTTTTTCAACAGTCTGTAGAAATATGATTTGTTTGATAATTTCTTATAATTTTACTTAAATTTCATAAAATAATCAAATTTAGGTGGGTAGATATTAAAATAGAAGAACAAAATAAGGCTATTCAATAAAATAAAGTATTAAATACCGATTATTTATTTAATGAAAAAAGTTATAAATATAATTACTCAGATTACCTTAAAAAATTACGAAAAGTTCATCAAATCTTCGTAAAAACGTGTTTGCCGAATTTTTTTTTTCTTTAATCGCTTTAAAAACAAAATTCTATGTACAATAATCCAATATTTGACGGCTTTTCATGGCGGATAATATATGTATAATACTGCGTTTGACCGTAGTGTGATATTCACGAAATTTGAATCATAACACTGACCACAGCCCATGGTCTTGTACCCTCCTCATCGGCTTCTTATTTAAATTGGCAAAGTTTCGACAAGCGTTTCTCATTCTATACTACGTGTGTATATGTGTGTGTGTGTCTATGTGTGTGTATGCGCATATGTATTATATGTGTAGTGTATATATATATATATATTTGAGGCGTTATTATTAAAGTTGACCAAAGTCGTGCCAGCGCAACCACAAAGTGTTATGTACTAATCCGCTTTGGAATCACGTGCTGTGCAAATGTCTAATGTTGTGCAATGCAGCCCGTGGTTTCCGAAAGGGTTTGATAATAATCAACAACAATAATACTAACGATCCACGCATAAACGCATAATATAATTTAAAATATGTGCTCTGCGCATTATTATAGCGTCGATTTTATTTAATCAATGGTTATTATAGTAAATAATAATGATATTGATGTTATTTTAGCTCGTCAAGTCCGGAGTATCTGGACCAAGAGGTCCGCCAGGCATATGCAGCTGTAACCTCACCACGTTATTTGCACCCGGCAACATACCGGAATTACTGCAAGGACCGCCGGGCAATCCAGGCATTGATGGCAAAATGGGATTGACAGGACTTCCGGTTGGTATACACGTTTTAGATATTAATTTTAGCCGATGTAAAATTTCGCTGTTTGCATAATCTTCAAAAGTTATCTTTTGATTTTTTTTTTTTTTGAATCTTTATAAACTTAATTAAATAAAAATAGAATTAAAACTTAATTTAACTTCAAATGTTGATATACACTCCAATTAGTCCAATTATTCTAGGAACTATCTAGTCGAGTTCAAAGTCGTATTAAATAGTTAATAATAATAACATTAATATAATTGCTTATTTAAATAAATATAAGCAATTATTAATACACATGTAAGACGTCTGATTGAATTTAATGTACAAGCGAAATACATATTATGTCCTTTATAGCTTTAACTTGAGTACTTGACTCCTATGAGCATAACCCTTAAGTTAACTATTCACCGACAAACATGACCTACTCGGTGTCTATGATGCACAGAAAAGGGATATATATTCAAATTTCTTGCTTATATTGAATATATACTGCATCTAATTCAATTATAAGCACATGAATACTGTATTAAATTTTTAAATGCAATACATTAATATAAATACGAAAAAAAATCATCCAACAATAATATAAGTTATCGGTGTGTAAAATAACTCATATTTTTTAAATTAGAGTATTTTAATAAAAGTATAAATGGAATCAAATAAAAAAATACTATATTTTATCATTTTTATGCATATAATGCGTACAAGTTTACCTAATATATATTATATATATATATAATATATATATTTAAAGAATTACAAAATGCATTTAAAGTTTTACTCGATGTTGGAAAATGGCTTTTTTGACATTTTATATAGGTACATTATATACTATAAGTCTGTAAGATACCTACTTTTGAAACAAATGGTTATACATTGTATACACTATACAGTTTTGCACGAGAAACGAAGAATATGTTTCAAAATGCTTTTAGTTAATATAAAAGAAATCCGTATTTATCATATTTATTGTCTTTCTCGGTTTTCATCTAAAAATTTGTATACACTTATAATTTAACTATATTGGAAACTAATATTTTTTAAAAGCTTAAAAAGCTTTCAGTAAAATATAATTATGAAATGTGAATTCACTTTTTAGTTTATATTAATACTTAAATAAATAAAATGAAGCTTTTAAAAATTTCTAAATGATGAATATAGTTTTAATTGTTATTGAATTGTTCATCATTAAAAGAGATCGACACAAAAGTTTTTGAAACAAATATATTTTTAAGTATAAATTCATGAAAAACTATTAACAAGTTAATTAAAAATACAAATACCTATCAACCTATTATTTGGTTGACATTGAAATATTATACGTAAGTACCAAAAGTTAAGTTCAAAGAAGATAGTACGGAAAAATTTTATTTTTTTTGTTGTATTTTTATTTTACTCACCTTGGCTAATATAAGATTGAAGTTTTTAACAAAACATATTATAGAAGAAAATATATGAATATATAACTATATCGAAATAATTATTAATAAATCATATCATTATCAATAATAAATAAATAAAGGTAAAATAAAAGTTAAAAAAAATTAAATAAAAAATTCTTTTGTATGATTTTATTACGATCTTGCCAATAACCTAACCACAGAGCTAAGGTTATTTTATTCTATATAAATTGTATGCTTTGTTCTATATTGTATTATAGAAATTGTATGTATATATCAATAAATTGGTCTTGAATTTTGAATCTTGAATTTTTCCAGGATTGAAATTTAAAAAGCTTATACCTCAATATATTTTTATTTTTAAAGTATGAAACTATATAAGCATTACAATATATTGCTAGGTATTAATAAAAAATTCAGTTTTGGTAAGTCGCCAGTAACAGCGCTTTATTATAATAGGCGTGCGTAAAAGGGTTAGATACCTACCACTATTGGGATTAAAGTCAATAAAGTGATCACTTGGGAAATCGTGAATGGTACTCTAATGTAAAATTATAATGAAATTTTGGTTTTGGTATTGCACCAGCTACTAGTATAGTCATTTGCTGGAAAAAATGTATTAGAATAACCCGTTTAAATCCACCAAATATAAGAGCGAGGAAGAGTTTAGGTACCGAAAAGGTCATTTTAAATGCATACAATAAATGGGCTTAAAAGTAATTTATCGAATATTGATTAGTATATAGTTATACAATATAACGCATTTGAATAAAAATCTAATATTTATTTTACTTATAGAAATGCAATATTATATTTTGTATGTTTGTGTTTCTAATATTTATTGATAGATACTACCTATCTAAAAATTAAAAAGAATTTTTCACTATTCATATAATATTATGTATACACATACAGAGATTAATCAATTATATAGTATAATAGTGTTATGATATGAGGTTATACCCCCCACTCCACAGCTATTAACAATAATAATAAAAAAATGTTTATAGTAATTACAAAAATAGATTATAAATACATAAATAATGCATTTAATTTATATAAACATCACATATATTATGTAAATACAAATGTATATTCATTTTCTTCCACCCGCATTGATAAATCCAAAATCTAGGACTGGTTATTTCTAATCCAAACCAATGGTTTTTCTAGAATTCTGTTATTATAGCAATAATATTATTAAAAATAAAAACAATTCCTGCATTTAATAATTTTATTTTAATTTATGAAACAATATTATATAATCTTAGATATATAAATATATCAACTTTTCAAAAATAATGAAGTTTATACTAAATAGAAATTTTATGTTTGAATAGTCATGGCATAATAATTTAAAATAAAACATAATTAATATTCAATAATAATTTTATTTTTCCAGGGTGCTGTAGGATTGTCAGGAGATCGAGGACCAGAAGGCATAAAAGGTAAAACAAAATGTTGTTCTATTATTATAAATAATAATGACTTGAACAGAACTTCAAACTAAATCAACTGTTTTATAAAAAAAATTAATTATTGTGTGAAATAGCTAATTTCAAACAGTGTAATAATATTGAGTAATAATAGATAATATAATTAAAATTTTGACGAAATTGAATAATTTGACATATAAATATATAGTAAAGGTTACCTATATAGTTATCTTTTTGTATTTTTGTAACTCAAATATAACTTATGACCTATATTATTTATTTATATTAATTAATATATAATTAAAACTTAGAAACTTGTTATTGCGCATAATTCAAGTGTAACTACAGTGAAACTTCCATATAACAAACTTCCATTTTACGAAATTTTCTATTTAAAAGGATGCCACACACTTGGTTTTTTCTCTCTAGTCCCCGCGCAACATAGACAAAACGCATTTACGCAGTCTGAGTAGAACTCGCTCAATTTTGATTCTAGAGTAAATATACCTATAAAATTAAATTTTGATAATATTTCTGAGAACAAGACGATGAGTTTTTTCCATTATTCTCAATTCAACGTTAATTATATCGTTTAGAAAAAGCTATAAATTACAACATTTTTAAATAACCTTAAAATTTTCAAAATTTTAATTTTTTTTAAAAAACTCATCGTCTTGTACTCAGAAATATTATCAAAATTTAATTTTATAATAAGTATATTTACTCTAGAACCGAAATTGAGCGATTTCTTCTCAGACTGCGTAAATGCGTTTTGTCTATGTTGCGTGTGGGCTAGATAGAGAAAACAGTGTGTGACATCCTCTTAATGAAATATATTTAAGAACTATGATCTTCATTGTTAATGAATACATTATTCTCTTTAACAAATTCCTTCATATTACGATTTTTTTTTTTGCTTATTCGACTTCGTTACATGGAAGTTTTACTATATTTTCTACACAATGGATTTTTATTTTTTTATGCTAGTTTACCACAAACCAATTCAATCCCATTCTACGATATGTTGATATTTACTAATAAGTCGATAACAGCGTGTAATAATATATTTATAATTTTTATAATTGTATCATAATATTATATGTAATTTGTTTTTGGCTTAACTTAATTCAAGCTGCTATACTGCTTATAGAAAAATAAATAACTAATAGCAATATAAATATTATAATATAATAAAATATCCTTAAAAATATAGGTCGTCTCAATTCAAAATCATTTTTTTCGTACAATGATTTATCATTGGAGTTAAATTCAACACATCCATTACTTAATTGATATATTATACAGCAAAGAGACTTCACTGTTTATAGGTTTACGAATTCTACAGCCCGTTTTGGATATGTGAAATTGCATTTTCGTTAATGCATCACTGCAAAACTATTTAAATACAAAAAGAAAGCTAATACATATATGTATATCAACAATATAATTGAAATAGCTGTTATTATTTAAAATATAAAAAAATTTATTTTTATATAAATAAAAAGCTTTTAAACTAATATCATATAGTGTATTGTGCGTACAAAAAAATAAACTAAAATGCAGCCAACTATACATAGTTTTATCTTTTATGATAAAATTAATATTATAGATAATTTATTTTAGGTTGTTAGACATCCAAGGAAATTATAATAAATTTTACTTATCACATCAAATTTTAATAATTTTGAACTTATTATAATAATAGAATTTGAATTAATATTATATGTTTTATTGTTATTATTTTGTATTATACATATTTAAAAATAACATAATAAATTGTTTAAAAACATTTTGTTTAATTAAAATGAATCAATTTATATTTATATTATGCACAACTATTATGTTAGATATACATTATATAATTTTAAACGAACAGTTTTTCGTTATAATGCATTAATATTAATATTTATTTTTAATATTTCATAACAATCTTCATTAATTATCTACATAATATATTAATATAATATGTAAGGTGCTTTTAAAAAAAGTAAATTAATTATTTTTAAAAGTATTTTATGTCTGTCGATATTTATTGTTTGGAAATACATAATACGATATTATTCAAAATGTTAAATAATAATTAATACTCGTATTTGATAATTGTAATTTAGGGGATAAAGGTGAAAGAGGAGATGTCGGGCCACGAGGAAGCGAAGGCATTCAAGGCCCTAAAGGTAAATATACAAATTTAATCGTAACATGAGTAATAAAGTCAGCATTATTCCGATCACAAACCAAAACATAATAATATTGATTTATCATATAGTAAGTGAATAGTTGATACTAATTTCCGTTGTATTGTTACTTACAGGCGATTCTGGAATTGACGGAGAACGTGGTTTACAAGGGCCTCCAGGTCCGCCAGGCCCGCCTGGTGGATCAGACTTTTCAAACAATGATGTGAGTTTATGAATTTAATAAAAAAATATTAAAATAATAAATGGTCATTTAAATAGTGATCTATAATTCGTCATTGTACTGATTAGAATAATCAATAATAATATAATATTGTATTGTCTGTATTTTACATTTATAGCCTAGTTGGAAACCAAGACCGATTTACAAGGTAAACTATATTGATTGTTTAACGAATTAATTATTATTTATTATTTAAATAGTAGAATATTTAAAGAGGAAAAATTGTCTTATTTTATTTTAATACTTATTACCAACGTTTAGACGTTTCAATATAGTTTTGGTTCAAAAATGCATTAAAAAAAAAAAAATATTATTTACATTATTTTCAGGACATAGGGTTTGAGTCAAATGTTGGGAGGCCCGGTCCCCCAGGTCCTAAAGGCGACCCGGGTGTTGACGGCGCTCCAGGCTTAAAAGGTACTTCAAAGCGTATTAATATTATTATAACCTATGGTTAGAATCTCTTTAAAGATAAACCCCACATGATAGTATAAAGAAACAAATTTAAATAATACCATAAAATATATTTTTATTTTTATTTTACTAATAAATTAGTAATCTCATACTTTTATAGATTTTTTTTATATTTATATATCATACAAAATCCTGAGTTCAATACGAATTCAATAAATATAATAAATTACAATAGGTATAAGAAATTATGTACTAATTCTGAGCAAAACAGTCGAACAATTTAAGACGTTTATCAAATAAAATTATATTCATAATTTTTTTTAAATATTTTTTAATTGTTGTTAGAATAACACTTAGGAGGGACTTTGTTCCAAACCTTAGGTATTTCAATTTAAAATAAATTCAGTTTTAGATACTTAATAATTATTAGAATTTTGAGATTTGAATATATTTTAAACAAAAAAACTAAATTATTTTATAAAATGATCAACTGAGCCCTCTAAACTCCTCTTTATGTGAACGTCTCGCTTACTCTGAGAGTGTAAGTCGTACGTGGTCAAATTCAAATCGGTGATGATCCTTGTTTGATAATATACCTTATCCGCTCGGCCACTCCATTTATTTATATAATAAACTATATTATCCTTCTTACAAAATCTACTTATATTGGGGAAACCCTAAATAAATTTATAATATTAAATTTGTAAGATATTGACTATAATATCCTTACGGTATTTTCAATATTCAATATACCTACGTGTGCTAACACGTTTTTTTTTTTTATTAAAAGATATTTATTTTTATACGGTACTAAATTACTTGAGGCTATAGTAATAACATTCACTTATATAGCTTAATAATTCAGCTTTTAAACTGTGTAGGCGTAAAAGGAATTCAAGGCAATAAAGGCGTTCGCGGTGAGCTGGGAAGCAAAGGAATCAAAGGCGACAAGGTAGTATTTTACTTCCATAATAATTAATATAGCATAAGTTTATAACTAATTAATTGGTGGTCCATTTGGAATTATTGAGGCGATATTTTAAGGACATCGTTTTAGAGGAATCGGAAATGTAAATTTTTTGTGTAGTAATATTATGTCAGAGTAGAGTAAACTTTTTGCCCTGAGGCGTGAAACTTTTAAATGTGCCACGGTGTTGAGCACAACATACAGTGTTAAAAATAACAGAACAATAAACCCAAGTCTCACAGTGTAAATTGACAACTGGAGAGACAGATGTGTCAGTCGTACAAAATATAAACAAAACATTCTGAAATATGCCGTTGGACAAGTTGAGTGATTGGATTAAAAATATAAAACCCTTCGACAGTAACAATTATTATGATTGTTTCAAACCACCTAAATATAAGGTCGTATAATTCACTATTCGGTATAGGTTTCACTTAACAACGGTGGATTTATGCACTCGTCACTGTGGTAGTCGAATTATTATACTTGCATCTGTTTAAATATTTATTATATTCATCAAAACATAATATATTACTGTGACATGTCACAATACTTAGGAGTAACCGCTTTTTGTTTTAATAATAACCACAGTGTTCATAATTTATTTCGATTTTTATTTAAACCATTAAACCGTGTATTTTAATCCGATTTAAAGCTATGCACCAAAACGTGTTCATTTTTAGACAAATATTCTTATATTGACTAGATGAATATACCGGCGAGTAATCATTAAGCTCACAGTGACATAGTGCTCACACATAATAGAAACTTGCTAATTTATTGCGTTTAATTAATCACAATAATCATCAAAATATTTTTAATATTTACTATTTCAATGAATTATTATCGTGACAATATGAAACATAAATAAGGTTTTAACTTCACCATTTAGTTGAAAAGTTTTCATTATTATTATAGAGAAACATTATTTTGAGTTTAAGAGATGATATCTTTCACTATTCAGACGATATATACATTAATAATAATATATTATATACATATATTATCAAAGTTCTGATAATCGTAATAAATAATAATAGTACCTATTATAAATTCCAATCAACTCCATTGACTCCAAACAGTTCAACGGGTAAATTAGAAACAAGAATTTGCATACGTTTACAAAGGTCAACGTCGATATCACTGATAAAATTGTCGAAGAAACGTGTATTAATAAAACTGTCATATTAATTAATATTATTACCTTAAGATTTTAACGATTTTCCACAACAATTAAAATATAATTGAAAACTTTAAATATTATACCTCTCATATATTAAATTATGTTATTTTCAATCGCATTA
The DNA here is from genome assembly GCF_020882245.1 of Rhopalosiphum padi. NCBI lineage: Eukaryota > Metazoa > Arthropoda > Insecta > Hemiptera > Aphididae > Rhopalosiphum > Rhopalosiphum padi. The sequence goes on along the minus strand of NC_083598.1, from coordinate 11,056,062 downwards.
AATATTCATTTTCGAGTTACGAGTTAACTTACAGCTATATAAAAAACAAAATTAATAATAGTAATAAAAGGTAATAATAGTTAATAATACCTCATAATACCTAATAGGTGTTAAATAATTTCGGAATCAAATGAAATAACATTACATTTTTTTAAATAAAATGTTTTATTGTATTATTTACGATATAATCGATTAGGAGTTTAAACAAGCGATTTGATATAACAAAAACAAGCAAAAAAAATTTTGCCGAAACCAGGGATCGAACCAGGGACCTTTAGATCTTCAGTCTAACGCTCTCCCAACTGAGCTATTTCGGCACTTATATGCCTACTGATTTTTATGCTCAATTAAGTCAAACTTAATGTTTAAATATATTTGAAAACATTTAATACATAAATATAAACAAAAAGGAAAAATAATTTTTTAAGTAATTAATTGGTAGCTATTGGCTATTAATTAGTACTTAGCTATTTTTGTATCACTAAAAATTGATAATATTATATAATTATAATATGTTTCTATTGAAATATCTACTTATTTATTAATTATTATTAGGTAGATTACCTATGTTAAATTAATTTAATTTAAAAAATCGTGTTGTTAATATTACTTATTCTGTGGTTAAAAATAGAAATGATTTATTGGTAATTTTTAGTTTTTGTAATAAACCTATAGATTAATATACCTATGGATTTTACATAGTACCATTGATTATAAATACTATTTATAATCAATGATAGTACTGTAGATTTTTTTGTAAATGATAAATACCTATATCATAATTATTATAAAATATTTTAAGAATTTCCACCAGTTATAATTTGATTTGTATTATTATTTGATTTTACAGGGCCATGCTGGATCTGTAGGACCACAAGGTTTTAAAGGTAAATCAAAACAATTATTTATTTCGATCAAAATTCTCGTTTGTAATATTTTACTGATTCCAACATAATATTTTCTAAATTAATTTTAAAAAATAATGTCGGTTACTATCAATTATACATTTATACCAATCACGTAGGCGGTATGAGCAATTTCGTTTCATTAATAAGATTTATAATATAGCAGCGGTTCCCAAACTTTTTTTACATATACATACATCCACCGAATACTCGCTTATAATAATATGATTAATAAAATATTATTCACTGTTTCACTGAAACATATTAAAAATTAAAATACTCTACATTAAAAATCAAACATTATGAATCACATATTATTTATCATTATGTACCTATGCATATTTACTTTATCCAAATTTAAACCTTATTTGAATGTATTGCTTATGACTTTATGTGTTATTAGTTTATTATAAATATTAAACTAATGTATATTTTAGGGGAACGAGGAATACGTGGTTTTGACGGAACACCAGGAATGCCAGGAGAAAATGCTCGCCCAGCACCTAAAGGCGAAAAAGGTAAACTTCATCAAATATGTGCATTGCATAGGTATTGAATAAACCGTTTAAGAAAAAAAAAACGTTTAGTCTTAATAATAAATAAACCTAATATACATTTTACATTTTTAATGATTGGATGTACGATGGTACCATATATACAAGCATTATAAGCATTGTGCATTATATTAGCGTCTAGCGTTTTATGATTTATATATTGTTTTAAATGTAGTACCTACATAGTTACCTACTAAAAGTTTCAATGTAAATATTCGTTGTATTTCCTGAAATAATAACTATGTTATCACTTTATCAGGAATAATTTTTAAAGAAAAATACCTACAAAAAATCTACAATATAAGTATCTAAAATAAAATATTATGATACTGTTGTTATAGGTGATAGTGGGCCACCCGGACCACCCGGTCCACCTGGACTAACGCAAACTGGAGTGAAAACTGATAAAAGTAAGCAAGAAATATTAAATAGCTATAGATTGTATGTAAATCAAAATCACAAATGCCATATTCATAATAATAATATATTAAGCGTTGTAACGTACTGCAATGACTATACTTAATTCATCCACAACATTGTGCATCTTATTTGTATGTTTTTGCTATCGAGAAATGTACAAAAGCTCGATCAAATATATTACTATAGTAAACAGCGAATACCTCGTGTTATATATTTTAAAAAAAAGTCTACCTTTATACTACCATTTGATAAATAGGTCTTTGTCAAAAATTATGGTACCTATTTATTAAATTAACTAAAATAAAAATTATTGGAATCTACAATGAAATTTTTATTATTTGCAGATTAAAAATGATCATAGGTACTTTCTATAAAAAAAAATTGTCATTCGTGACAAATTATGTATTTGCGTATCTAGGATATTTAATATAATGAAATATGAAATAATTAAACATATTATATTTCAATGGCAAGTGATGTCGATGTGTGTTCAGTTAGATTTATTTTTTATGTTTTCTACTTAAATAATATTTACTAATTATTTTCATTCAATTAGTGGATACAGCAGTTGTGAAAACAGTCAAAGGTGATAAAGGCACAAAAGGTGATCATGGGGAAAAGGGAGCTGTTGGTAATCTGGGCCCAGGAGGAAACCCTGTAAGTATAATTTATTACGTATTTTTTATTTGGACTAAAATGCACAGCATTACAAGTATAAAGGGTACTTGATAAGTTTATTTTAGTTATTAAATCATGACAAAAGTGGATACATTTTTCCATTATTACATATAGTACCTGTTATACGAGGGAAGAATAGTTAAGTATCTCAATTATTAAATATAATAATATTATAAATAGTAGAATAGTACCTATCATATACACTATACAGTATACTTTAATATTATAAATTTAAATTATATACATTCTAACGTTTACCTAATACCTTACCTACATATTTTTATTAACTACAATTCAATTATACTTATTCTATTAATAAGCAAAGGTTAATAAACCTTACACAAAATTATGAAGTTTAATAACGAACAAACCAATTATTCATTAATAATAATATTGACAATTACATTACATACCTATCTACTTACTGTAGGTATAGTACAGTGTAACTGTTTAAGTATAATATTTGTCTTGATCGTGTCAAACAAAATTTAAACAAAAATGAACAAAAAAGTATTTCTTTTGGACAGCAAAATTATGATCATATATAAGGCTGGGATTTTAATGCCCTAAAAAATTCCAAAAAATGCAAAAATGACTTAAAAAACTCAAAAAATGCATTTAAATTATATTTATTATAGCTTAAAAATTGGAAAAAATATTTTAAATTATACTACAATAATGTATTTTTTTGTTTATTATACATTGGTACTTGTTTAGTTTTTTTATGCTTCTGTTTTCTTAATCATTCATTCTAAAATAATAATTTAAAAAAAATACCTATGTATGTATGTATGGTGTAATAAAATAATATATCATAGGTAATAGGTATATAACGGTGATAATTTTCGGTGAAAAGCCTAGATATGATGAAATATATGAATATATGATACTATATATAATTTATTATTCGTACCGTCAGCAGTTTGCCGAAAGTTTCTTGTGAATTGCAACAATTTTTGTTCATTTTATGAAGAAATTGTGATAAATGCTCTAAAAACTAAAAAAATGCACTAAAAACGTCAAAAAATTCAAAATAAAAAATACTTTAAAATAATCAGTATCACCTAAAACACATTTTATACTTACGGATCAACGTTTCAAAACATCAGAAAAAAAGATGCCTTTGCATCAAAATCCCAGCCCTAATCATATACATATAACATAATAATTATATATATCTTCATAACATTAATTACCGATTTTACCTGTGGTTTAGGGTCCGCCTGGTTTGACAGGTCCCAAAGGTGAACGAGGAGAACCCGGTTTACCAGCACCCTTATTATCTACGACCGATCTAGGAATGAGCATCAAAGGAGATAAAGGTAGGAATGAATATATGGATGTGTTTACGCTGTAAATTCATGTAAAAAGCAAAAGCTAAGGTTGCCTATAAAAATAAAGTAAATTTTTAGTCTGATTTCAGTACAAACTAAATAGTAGATACGATATTATTGACGATTGATAACAAACTATATTATCTTTGTTTTTCAACAATAATGATTATTCTTATAAAATTGTGTACATAGTGATTTGTGCATTATTGCAAAACATAATATAAAAGAGTGTTAATAAACTAGTTACGATATTACAATAATATATTATTATTATTTTATAAATTATAACATTGTATTACTAGTTACAAATTAAATTGATCTCAAGAAATATAATTTTTTTTACCCATAACATATAATAAAAAAGCAAAATTGTATTTTATAATTATTCGTTTTTTTTAAATTTAGTACTTAAATTTTCTAAGCGTACAATATCGTCTAAGTAAAAATGTATTTAAAACTACCTAACGTAAAATACTTTGTGTTGCATTTTAATTATAACATATATTTTAATATTGTATGCGTTTAGGTGAAATGGGAAGAAGAGGCAGACGCGGAAAACCAGGTAAAATACCATTAAGTCTATGTTTAATTAACTCACGAGTTTTCACTTCACTATATCATGTAAAAAGGATGTATTTAAATTATTTAAATGATTAAACGGTTATTGATTTATAGGTCCTATAGGTCCACCGGGTCCACCTGGAGAAATTGGTTTGCCTGGTTTACGAGTAAGTTTTAAAATAATATTTGTTTATATTATTATGTACTAAATAAAATAGCTAATTCTTTATGTATGTCATTAATACGCTAATCAAAAATTAAGGAAGACGTAAGTTTTATTATTTAAGAAAAATATCATAGTATATCTGGCAATATCATTTATAACACAAAATAAATTAACAAACACCGATTATATAAAAAATGAATGTTACTGATGTAGTTTTAAACACGACAAATAGATAAAGTTTTGTTTATTTTTACATTAGGTATTAGATTATATACATTATTATTTAATCTATTATCTATTAATACAGTTCAATAAATTACTCATTCGTATAAATATTATGAAAAATGATTTTACGATTGTATGTCTTAGGGTACACCAGGTAAAGCAGGAGGTCTTAAAGGGGAAAAAGGAGATTCGGGAGAATCTGTTGTAAGTAAATCATTATTAAAATATTTTTATTAATATTTTCATATTTTTAAATATTTAAAATGTAATGACTGTGTATATACGAGTAGAAAGGCGATAAAGGGGAACCAGGAAAAGACGGATTACCAGGTTCAGGCGGAACATACGTGGCTGTTCCAGGACCACCAGGCCCACCAGTAAGTATATTTCTTTATGCTTTATTTATATGTTATCTTTAACAAATAATGTCCATTCCACCAGGGTGCTCCTGGTATTGGAGTCGAAGGGCAAAAAGGTGAACCCGGTGATCCTGGTTTTTCTTCTGCACCTCTCCGAAGTAATAAAAATAAGATACATTTTTTTTTTAAATTAATTTACCACCAGTATTATTTTATAATCATTAATTTACAGGTGAAATCAATGAACAAATTACTGTACCAGGCGCTCTGACATTCCCGAACAAGAAATCAATGATAAACGTAAATATATAAAACACATATTATCCGTAATAATAATACGCTACAATTCATTATATACTCGTACATCGTTTCACGTGCTTTATAAAAATAATTGAATTGTATATATTTGTTTAAATTTAGGTGACAGACAGAACTCAGATAGGTACCATTGCATTCATCATTGAAGAAGAAGCTCTTTTAGTACGTGTTACGCGTGGTTGGCAGTACATTTCTGTGAGTTATATTATTATGAGGATATTATAGATTTAATTTAATTAACACGCCGATCATTAATTGTTATTTTTTACAGCTTGGTTCGTTGGTCACCACTGGAATCGACCCGATCCCGACAAGCGTTCCGATGCCCACAAGAGTGCCATTAGAATCATCAAATTTAGTACATAACCATCCAGTAAAAGATAACACAATGGTAAGGCTCACATTCGATTTTTCCATTTTCAAGTGTTGATTAAATTATATAATTATTTTTCAGTATAGTACTATAGTTATGTAATACAATTGAATATTGTTTGTCTTATTTCTATATAATATATTAGTTTGTATTCAATAATTCATCGTGTATATTATACATTTATACGTAATGTTTTTTTCGAAATTATTAATGTATGCGTAATATTTTGTTCTGTTTCAGTGGCATCCTAAAATGGTGAGTACAGGAAAATTGCATATTTTTTTCGTTTAATTATTGCTAAAAAATGGTCAGTTATGAACAGTTTGATTTCTATTTTTAATGTATATAATTACGTATTCACGTAATACAACTATTGTTGTGTACGTAGCTTATAAACTAACTCAATATTGTAGTCATAGTTATTAATATGAATGTTTCACAATGTAGTTACGAATAGCAGCATTGAACGAACCATATTCAGGTAATATGCACGGCGTTCAGAGCGTGGACTACTCGTGTTATCGTCAGTCTCAGAGAGCGGGGCTTCACGGAGCATTCAAAGCGTTCCTGTCTTCGAGGCTTAATAATTTGAAAACAATCGTTCACGAGTCCGATAGAGATTTGCCCGTAGTCAACATCAAAGGAGATGTGCTATTCAACTCTTGGAAAGATATATTCAGTGAAAACGGGGCGTTTATATCACAGCAGCCCAGGATATACAGTTTTAGTGGAAAAAATGTGCTCACCGATTTCACGTGGTAAGAGTAGTATAAAATTAGCATTTTTAGCAAGTAAAACGACCGTGTACAAATTATATTGTACGAACGTATGCAGTACATCGTATCGATATTATCGTCAATAACCGCCGGGTAAAATATTTGTGCCATCAGTTTTATAGGAAAATCGTATTATTTTTATATTAGGTATGTTATTTAATGATTTAAAACTATGGCAGTTTATAAGAATTCCGGACGATACTGAATTCCAAAGTAGTGAATTTTTTAATAAAGCATCCATGTATACATGTGTTGACATATTTTATAAACAGGACATTTTACTATATAAGCCTAAATATAACACATGTATATTTTATGGTATTGGATTTGCACACAAGAAGTAAACAAAATTGAAACTCAGACCACAGCTTATCATATTTTAAAATCTATTAAAATCAAAGTCATGTGTAGTGTGTATTAAAGTATTTAAATCATTATTCAAACTATTATGTGTATAAAAATATTTGAAATAATAAATGTTTAATTATAGTAACAATAGTAAAAATATTCAATCATCTTAAAATAAATATATTTCATCACAGCTTAAACCTAAAGATTAAATTATAATAATTAGAATCTTTAAAATATACAACAGTAAAATAAGACATAATATTATGAATTTTTAACCAGATTTAATACCTAAGTGTTAACAATACACACTTCAATGAATGAAAACAACAATGTTAATATAAAATTACATATTTAAATAGAAATTAATTAATCAACTAACTTTTTTTTTTATAAAAGAAAAATTCTTACAAATTACAATGTATAATATGTAGAAAAATACCAGTCAAACTTGGTAAATAACATTTAACAAAAAATATGTAGATATGTATATCCGACTATTTTAGCCCATTGATTTTACCTTGAAAATATTCCACACAAACCAAACGAAAAAAATAACTTAAAAAAAATTAAATATAATATGTACCTACCTTAAATTCATGCGAAAGTAAATTTAAAAAAAAACTTAAGTAGTTCATCACTAGACTATACACTAAATATGCATCGTCGCCATGGTGATCGTGAATATTGATAGGTAAAAGTATAACTTATGAAGTATTATTTTTATTGTTTATATTTTATTATTAATATCATATAATATTAGTACATGACAATATTTTTGTTGAAATAAGCAGGCTATACTATGATGATGTAATAGTTTACTACAAAATTTAATAACATAATAATATCAATACCGGATTATTCCGTCGGTAATACGACAGAACGATAAATCGATTTTATACGGGTTTTTTTTATTTATGATAATACTATTGTACCAAAAATTAAATTATTGAAATAATATTTGGCACTTGCTACTTATTATTATTATTATTACAAATAATTAAATAATATAATCGGTATAAACTGTGTATAAAATTAGGTTAAACAGTTGAAAGTTTATGATAATAACTGACTTATAAAGATATTGTATAAATGAATAATACCACATCCGACAGATTACACTTTGTTTTTTACGAATTTTTTGGCGAAGGTAATACACGAATAATTTTAACAACATTTTTTTTCTTTTAGAAAATTAAAATACAAATAATTTTTTTAACCAGGAGTATTTTTAATTTAGCTTAAAGTATTTAATAACACCTTTGAATTCTCATTTATATTTTACTATTAATTTTTGGTAAATTGAGCACATTATTTTAAAAAGTTTTCAAAATAAATTAAAATTTTAACTACTATAATTATTTTTTTCAATTTCTATATTAGGTATATAAAAAAAAAATAGGGTTGCCATTTAATAATCAAAAGTTGATTTACCTTGTGCATAAAATAATAAGGATGGTTTTTTTTTAATAATATTCTCAAATGTGCATTTTAATCCTTATTAATATTCAAAAATATTCACTAAGGAAGAAGAAAAAATACCGTTCCCATACATATACATATTAAATACCTTATATAATGTATAATGTATAATATCATGCGGTTACATTTAACCATAGTATATAAGCTATAATAATTATTATTATTACTGGTAGCGATTTTCATTTATTCCTTGTACTTTGTAGTAATACATAATAATAAGTTTTGAATGATAAAAAGATGAACCATTTTATTGAACCAAAATATAAAATATATTATATACAACGAATAATATTTAATTGGGAATTTAAAATGTTGAATAAATATTAACATATAATATATTATAAATAATATAGATGTTATAATAATATAATTTGTTTATAAGCAGTTGATCGTTTTAGCGTGTCTCAGCATTTGCCTTTATGTTTTGTTGTAATAATATTATTTAATTATTAATATTATTTCTTAAATTAATAAAAATGCATATAAAAAAAAGCTTATTTAAATAATACAAGAAAATATAAGCTATTAGGTTCTCATCGAACTATAATATATTCGCGTTACGTCAGAACCTTTACTTTTTTCTCTCGTTGCACGTATCGTATTACCTACAGCATTTTCAATGCAGCGAAAGCATTCGGGTACAGCTTATTAAAAGCCGTTCTATAACAATAACAATTCGTTTTAAATGAGTGATTCCATTGTAGTAATTTCTCACTTTAGCGGTGTGCATTTAAAAAAAAAAAAACGAAACTCTATTGTATTTTCGTTAACTATTATAGTTTCGTATACTATTATAACGAACGACTGTGGTGTTCGCTACGCGTATTATGTTTTAAAGTACGATGTAAAGATATTTCACAGGAAAAGGCTTACTGTTAGCAGAGAGTAGTCAGTCATCAAAAATGAATTGTGTACAAAAATTATTGAAAATTAATAAAAAAAAAAAAAAAAAAAAGTCAAAGGTGTAAAAATAGTGACGTAAACAAAAAAAGAACATGGAATCATTATCACCCAATCTTTTTATTTTCAACAGTAATATACAACGAGTTGACTTTCCGATATTATAAATTAAAGTCATTTAACAATATAATTATTGTTCATCCAATTGGTTTAACTGGTTGTAATAAATTATAATATAATTATTAATTACCTTTCTTTTGCTGTTCGTGCGTACCTGGAGTATATATAGTTTAAATCTCAAGTGTTTGGCCAAATCACAAACTCATAGTTTAGTTTGTCAAAAGATCATAAAATTCTTTAAAAATGCTTCATAATAATCTGTAGGTATAGTTTTTAATGTATTGTGAACTAAAAAGTCGTGCATTACCTAATTTAGATTATCATAGATTTTTTTTCAAAACAATATATATAATGTTATAATTATTAATAATAATTATAACATTCTACATATTTAATAATAATTTATTATTATATACTTGTTCACTGACAATTATACAGAGACCACACTGATGCCGATAAGTCATTGGAACTTGACTCGTATTTAATTTTTTCAGAACCTGCATTTTATAGTAGAAGTTTCTTCAGTGATTTTTTTTTTTTATTTTAATAAATATTAAGTATTTTTAAAATAAAATTATCTATCCATTATGCTATTAAATTAAAACTAATTAATTTACGAGGTTTCAAACTAAATAACACTACTATACATAAAGTCCTGACATGTTACAATAAATATAAATGTTTGTTGTGTATTATAGATGTAAAAATTAGCTTTGATTTTAGAAAAAGGTATTTTAGTTTTATATTTCAATGCGATATATTTGTCTGAGTCTTAAAAAAGCTAAGTTTGAATGACCGGTAATCAACAACGTTGAACGAAACTTGTTGAAACCATCAACGTGCCAGTCCCAGCAGAATTCTAATATAGAAAATAACACACACAACTCGTTTTTATTAGGTAGAATAATAATGAAAAATAAACAATTCGGTAAAAAAAAAAAAATCAGTCGTACGCGTACCGTATCTGCCTATTTGATAATTAGTAAAACGGCAACGTTTAATAATAATAATAATAATAATATTATTATCTATTATGTGTATAATATACGATATTTACGATTTATCGTTATTCAGGCCTCAGAAGACCATCTGGCACGGATCAGACGTGTCCGGCGACAGTGCGGTTGACGGAAACTGTGATGCGTGGAACTCGGAGAGCGCCGACAAACGAGGACTGGGCTCGTCGTTGATACCAAAGGCCGATCGGCAGGCGAAACTCCTGGATCAGGATTCTGCTTATGACTGCCGCAACTTTTTTGTCGTCCTGTGCGTGGAAATTACACCTCACTCGGGTGCGATGTTCTCGAGGAAACGACGCAGCGGCAGCGGCGGAGGCGGTCTGCACGACGAACCGCAACTCCCTATGAGCCGCCAGGAGTACGAGAGACTCATGGACGACATCCGAGCAACTTGAACGCCGGCCAAAAACATCCGTATCGTCGGCTGTCTTTTATCATTGCAATTTATATTATTATTTCGACTTTATTCTTTATAATGTACGACGATACCGCACTTCTTGTCCGATTTCGTTTTTAAAACATAACTTAGCTGAACACTATACAAATAAGTGAAACAACAAGATACACGATATAATAATTATTATCATTACTATTTTATCTTCGTCGATCGATGTCTTTCATTCTTCCTCGTTAATTTGTATTACGTAAAAATATTTAAAAATCGCATATCATTCATACTACTCTCACCATATCCGACTAAATAAATTATTAATAACAATAATAATTTATTATCATTGTACTATTATCATTTTGAGGTTTTCGAAACTACAACAATGGCTGGCTTAAAAAATATTATTACATAATATTACACATCATACAATACAATAATAACCATTAACCATAGTATTATTATCATCAAATTTGCACATATCTCGTTATTTTACTAATATGTTGTGGATCTTTTGAACGATTTTTATTCGAAATATATTTATATTTCGATTGTTTCAAAACACATACATTTTTTGTTTTTATTTGTTTATATATAGTAATAGTATTATTAATGAGTAAGTTAATGTTTTTGTATTCCTAGTGAATATTCATTTTTAATGCAAATCAGAATTTCATCGTTTTCATAAAATTACTAATATACAGACAAATAGTCATACTATTTGAATACTTTTAAAAAATACCTTATTTTGATCGAACAAACTTATTATTTTGCTACCAAAAAAATTTACCAATAACAACATTAAATCGTCAATCATATTATAAATTCAATTTTTTGGTAAATTTCTTATTCTATGTCGTAAATAACCATTTGCATTTACATGAATATATCATTATTGTTTTGAACATTTAGGATATAATTGAAAATTATTTTACATTTATGTGTTCAAGTAATAATATTGTATATTTATTTTAAATATTAAATCATTTTATACTATACATGCGTGTATGAAGTTTGTGTAAACATAATCGTATGTACTATAACATAAAATATATTGGTTTAATAAAACATTTTGTACGTTGTATATATAGTTTTAAAATAATTAATTTTATAAATAAAAATTTATCCATTAAGGTATTAGCTTGTATAATGATAAGCACTAGTGCAACCTATTAAAACATATAAAAAGTAGTTTGAAATATAAATCCATGTCATCGATTAAAATATTAACAAAGAAATCAAAAACCGGTTTGTGAATAAATAATTTTAACTTAAATTTATAATAATTAACGTATTTATTATTTTAATTTTCAAATATTCAAAAAAAAGTTCTGAGTACGACTAATAGAAAAAAAATGTTTTTGTATAATGATGAATATCCATTGTTATGTTTTACTTAAAAAATGTAATAAATAAATTAAAATGTGTTCTAAATTTCTATATATTATATATAATATTTAATCGATGGACATTTTTTTTTTTATAAAAGTTATAGAACATACCTACAATAAGATATTGAATATTTTATTTAATGCTTCGTGCAACTGTAATAGAAATAAACATTCTTTATATATGTATCCAAAAATATAGTTAGTTTGATAAAAATTTGCTATATTTAAGTTAAAATAGGTAATATAATAATTATAAAATGTTTTGAAAAGTATTTATTTATTACCTATAGTTCAAGCACAAATAAATAAATAAATACGATTTGGAAGACATTATTTTACTTTGGTTATAAAATATAAGTTTTAAGATAAATTAAGAGTATTTTATAAAATTATTTCAATTATATTATTTAAGAGATTTATACAATAAGGTAAAATTAGGAAAAAAAAAAAAAATGGAATATCTTAGTCAAAGACTAATGTTAAACGTTAAACATTCACTGAAATTATAATATATGTAATAGATACTTATTTGATTTTATTAATTTACAAATATGTTTGTTTTTAATATAATTTTAGAAAAAATAATTAAAATGAACGATAATTATTATTGTTACTTAAGAAGCGCATTTTTATTGTAGTTAACTTTTATACATACCTAATAAATTGTATTAACTGCATTTTTGTTTTAAAATTGAAAGAAATTTTTAATAAATTTATATACAATTTACTGAAGTATGACAATTTTAGGAGTTTAACATTTCTAAAAATTCAAATTCAACCAATATTTACAGTAAAATATGATAAAGTATTCTGTACTTTACATAACTTTTACCAACATATAAATTCATAATTGTTTCTAACTGTATAAGTTAAGTGTTTAATAATAAAATTAGATCATTGTGTATTATTGTATTAGCTACTATGATATTATTAAATGTGTAAACAAAAACAAATAAATTGCTATTAATATTATATCCTACAAATTAATAAGAACCTAGTTTTTAATATGTTAAATGTGTATCGTACTATCCAATCCTTTAACAGAGCATACTGAATTTAAAACAAAATTGAATCCACTAATAAACCAATTTACTACAACAGTATTCTTTTTTATGATTCTATGGTTTTTATACTTATGGTTATTATTATTATTTTTATTATTCTTATAATTATTTTATTCTCATAATAACTTTTATTTAAATTGTGCGTTTATCGGCGATTGCACTATTGGGGTTTCTACGGTTTCTTGTTATCTGCCACAGAACACCGGACCGGTCCTGTGTTATCGCGAATGAACCGGGTATAAAAGGCCCTGTGAAACGACCAGCATTGACATTCACTGTCTTTCCTCCGTCGTAGCAAGACCCACCCGGGCAGACTTGCGCGATTAAGGAAGGCATCTGATGTCTATATTTTTTGTCAGAGATTTTTTGATTTTTAGCATATTTTATGTTGCCTGCACATTATATCGCTTTAACTCAAATTATTAAATAGTGATTTTATTCATACCTATTCGTAGCTCAAACATTTCCTTAGCTCAAGCTCTGGTATGCACAAACAAAATTCGACCTTGGCTTTGTTCCGTGGCTTATATAAGTCTGGCACAGTTCGGGCGCAAGACTGCCAGTGTTTGGTGAGTTGCGTTTGCGGGAACACTGATCGTCACGTCTGTATTAAAAATTTGTGTATTTTATTTTTTTTATATATTCCCTTATTACGCGATAAACAGTCATTTGTAGGAATATATTATTCGTGAGTGTTCAAGTAAGTTTCCCAAACAGAACGTATATTCGTAAAAACCCAGTTTCCCTGTGCGTTATCGACATTGTCGACACGCGCAGAGCTACGGCAGGTTACGTTCCGCAGAAATGACGATTCGCGCGTACGTCGGATCTAGTGAGCAGATGGCACAGTTCCAGTGACTCGTCAGAGTTCCGCGTTACGGGTGTATCGCTCTCGTTTGAGCTGCCCGTCTCGTGTGCCACTGTAATGATCTGACAACACGTGCGATTCGATTCTGATCCGATTATTCGGTGGCTGTGACGTCGTTGAATGACATACGAATCTGTTCGAAACATTGTACACATTACGAAAACGTTAATTTATTTTTTTGGTAGTATTTGTAAAATTGTAACGTATAATAATTGTCTATTGTACAAGATCTTTCTTAGTAATACATATATCCAGGTTCATTTAGTTAAGATTATTGTTTATAAACACTTGGTTATGAATATTTTTTTTTTTAGATATCCTATAAGAAATGTGCAATAACCTCAACTGTAGCCAATCGATGTAAAAAGCGAATTAGTGATTATGTAGTTAATTTAAGATTTGTTGAAAAGAAACTCATAGATTTGACATACTGACATCTTCTTCTTTTATAAATTATTTTAATAAAAGTGAAAAACAGTTACGTTCACAATATCTAGGATCGCAGCGGCCGTACAGAAAAAAGTCTAGGCGTGGTCGCCGGAGCCTAACGGTTGACTATTTTAATTACTCATTATTATTCACCAAATATTTTTTTTCATAGTCGTTACAAATATACAAATATTATGGCTCTAAAAGGTTAAAGGTTATAGGTATATTTTGCATCAAAAAAAAAAACTGATGATTTACAAATTCACTTATATCAAATGTTGCGTTTCCAGCGTTCCGTCGCTAGGGTAGGTATATAGAAAAGTGGTTTCAACCGGATTTAAGTACTAAATATTTGAATCTTCGCAATTTTTTTTATATAAAAACATAGGCCGACGGTCCCTTGTGCACACTACAACGTTTGCGGAAGCTTCTTGTACGATTTGAACACTTAAAAACGCGTGAAAGCAGTTTTTTACGGCGAAAAGGTCAAAAATTAACGAATGCCGTCAAAAAGTGACGAACACCGATAAAATAAAAAAAAATATCGAATATTTCTTTTTTTTTTGCGGGAAAACAGTTTCGGCTACACCACAGACGACGCGTGTAAAGTTTCGGGGTCCAAAAACAAATCCTTCAACTCGAAAACTTACGTACGAGTTTTTTCAAAAAAGTGGTTTTAACCGGATTTAAATACTAAATATTTAAATCTTCGCAATTTTTTTATATAAAAACATAGGCCGACAGTCCCTTGTGCACGCTACAACGTTTGCGGAAGCTTCTTGTACGATTTGAACACTTAAAAACGCGTGAAAGTAGTCAGGTACTTTAGTACAACACCTACTTTTTTTAATATAAACATTAATATAATGTAAATAATTATAAAACTAAATCTAATTTTTGCGAAGTTTTAGCCATTATGTTATAAAATATCTTCACTAAGAATGTTAAGTCTTTTAAATATTATAATCGTTTAAAAGTTTTATTATATATATTGAAAAATTAATGATATATTTATATATATGATTAAAAATTAATTAGTGTAGATTTAGTGTCGAGTGTTTGGTACACTCAAAACCATTTTAGTTTTTGTGCGTAAAATGTACGGTTGCTTGACGATTCACCATTCGTCTAACGTCTTAGTATGTAATTTGCATTACCATCACACACACACACATATATGAGTCAGCCCCGTGTGTTATTGGTGTCGCATCAGTTTCGTTATGAATACCTACGGCCCGTCAAATTCACTATTACCGGAGGACGCATCACATCGAAAACGCGTGTCTTTGCCGGTGATGCAAACGCCGGCCGGTCACCTTGTAATTGTTCCGTTGTGCTTATGTTGTTATCAATGACGTATATTGACGTTAATATCACATATAGTCCGTGACCCGATGTCAGTGATGTCACCACAGTATTTTGATATACACAATAAATATATATATATATATATATCGTCGCCATCACGGCTACAGTCAGAATATATATATGTATATATATGTATATTGTATACATGGATCTCGTTCAGTACCGCCGTGTCACTGCAATCAGACATTGTCACTGCATTCAAAGACATATGTTGACCATTGATTGTATGTTCCTGCAATCCACGCCACACGAGATTTGGTTTTTTTTTTTACTTTTACGATATGTTTTTGAGACGACACCGACACCGACGTCGTATTTTTTGTACGATCGCAAAATACCATTTGCGAATTTGTCGATTTTCATCGGCTGCTCTATCGGTCACCGTATTATTTTTACGCGTCTTCGATTGCGTTCGGTGGTTCGTCAGCCTCCGCCGGCCGTGTCGCGACAGGTCAACGTTTTTATTTTGACACGCGTCCTAGTGTGCCACCGCTTCGTGGCAACTTACTCGACGTCAAACGTTTCGGTACGTTTTTAATGATTTTATCGTTGTTGTCCGGTTTCTTCGCCGGCCGTTCCGTCGCCGCCCGCCAACTTTTATACCGTTTGTCGTCATACGTACTACGCGCGATGCAGTACATTCTCGCTCTAACTATATCTACCGTTATCCATGACGTTTCGCGTCCATCAAGCAGTCGGTCGCATCGTTACGTAACGATTAATTGTCGATTTCTCGTAAATTAGTAACGATCGCCATAACAGCTATTGGTGCCGTTAATAAGGTAGCACCGTTGTCCATTCCGGTACCGCTTATAATACAGGCCACCGTGTCGCCGTCGGGCCGCGCGATTATAAAAGTCGGGTGCCGTTCGACTGGCCGCCATGCACAGGGGGTGTAACGAGTCCATAACCTAGCGTGCGACACTCGTGAATTCGTCACACCGCGGGATGCCGGAAAACGCGCGTTTTGGTGACTTATCGCCAGACTCCGTGCCTCCTCTTTATCGGGGGTACCTACTCTCTCTCACTGCCGTCCTATCCGTCGGCTTCAACTGAGAACTGCAATTTTACGTACGTCGTCGGTTCGTCAACTGCTGTATCTTCAATGCACGAAATCATTGTATTGCGATAATGATAACATAATACGATTACCGAAGATTTCATTAACCCTAACAACAGTGAGTCGGTGTATTCGATTTCATTGATGTTGGCTGATTCGTAAACTGCAGCCATTTACTCTTGTGTAGTGTTTGACGTTTGAACTCTGAATTTCAAATTAACTAAATTCTGGTTTCGTCCGATTCCGTGCCTTTCAGACGACGAGTACCACGTTTTTTTTTTATTGCTAGCCAGCTATAGTGTGCGATGTTCATTATTCTTAACGGCCAGTAGATATTATTAATTAACCCCTTTTATATTTTCTATAGACGATTATTTTTATGTAAAAACACATTTTTAACCACGCATTTTTAATGTAACAGATAGTACTAAGCCTGTAAAAGTGAGAAAGAAAATGTGCTGTTTTATAAACTAAACCTATTATAACCAGGAGCTCAGATTACCTTATGCCTTTTAAGATTCGGGACTAGCTTTACCACAAAAACGGTATTTCTGACTCACCTAGCCCCTGTAATATCATACCTGACTATCAAAGTATAAAAATAATTATGAAAATTAACATTAAAATAGAATAAATAAGTAAATAACCATACAAAAACCAAATATTTCGGGGGGCATTTGAACACCCAAAACATCCCACTGTGTACGTCCAGACTCTGGCTAATGTCTTAGCGTCTAAAAACATAAGTGAAGCTGTTGCAAGTTCTAAATACTTATTAATCAAATTATATTATAAGTTAAGGGAGTTAAAATGAGTTAAAACTTGTTAGGTACCTAAAATTATAGGATTTTGCATTAAAATCCTGATAAAAATGTTATGGGTTACAGGTTTTGCGTTTAAAACCGGGTGCAATTGTTTATGAGTCTTGTGTCAGCACTCACAAACTTACGTACGAGTTTTTTTCAAAAAAGTGGTTTTTACCGGATTTAAGTACTAAATATTTGGATCTTCGCAATTTTTATTATATAAAAACATAGGCCGACGGTCCCTTGTGCACGCTACAATGTTTGCGGAAGCTTCTTGTACGATTTGAACACATCAAAACGCGTGAAAGCAGTTTTTTACGGCGAAATGGTCAAAAAGTGACAAACACCGATAAAATAAAATAAAAATATCGAATATTTCGGTTTTTTTTGCGGGAAAACAGTTTCGGCTACACCACAGACGACACGTGTAAAGTTTCGGGGTCCAAAAACAAATCCTTCAACTCGAAAACTTACGTACGAATTTTTTTAAAAAAGTGGTTTTTACCGGATTTAAGTACTAAATATTTGGATCTTAACAATTTTTTTTATATAAAAACATAGGCCGACGGTCCCTTGTGCACGCTACAATGTTTGCGGAAGCTTCTTGTACGATTTGAACACATCAAAACGCGTGAAAGCAGTTTTTTACGGCGAAATGGTCAAAAAGTAACGAATGCCGATAAAATAAAATAAAAATATCGAATATTTCGGTTTTTTTTGCGGGAAAACAGTTTCGGCTACACCAAAGACGACACGTGTAAAGTTTCGGGGTCCAAAAACAAATCCTTCAACTCGAAAACTTACGTACGAGTTTTTCTCAAAAAAGTGGTTTCAACCGGATTTAAGTACTAAATATTTGGATCTTCGCAATTTTTTTATATAAAAACATACGCCGACGGTCCCTTGTGCACGCTACATGTTTGCGGAAGCTTCTTGTACGATTTGAACACTTAAAAACGCGTGAAAGCAGTTTTTTACGGCGAAATGGTCAAAAAGTAACGAATGCCGTCAAAAAGTGACAAACACCGATAAAATAAAATAAAAATATCGAATATTTCGGTTTTTTTTGCGGGAAAACAGTTTCGGCTACACCAAAGACGACACGTGTAAAGTTTCGGGGTCCAAAAACAAATCCTTCAACTCGAAAACTTACGTACGAGTTTTTCTCAAAAAAGTGGTTTCAACCGGATTTAAGTACTAAATATTTGGATCTTAACAATTTTTTTTATATAAAAACATAGGCCGACGGTCCCTTGTGCACGCTACAATGTTTGCGGAAGCTTCTTGTACGATTTGAACACATCAAAACGCGTGAAAGCAGTTTTTTACGGCGAAATGGTCAAAAAGTAACGAATGCCGATAAAATAAAATAAAAATATCGAATATTTCGGTTTTTTTTGCGGGAAAACAGTTTCGGCTACACCAAAGACGACACGTGTAAAGTTTCGGGGTCCAAAAACAAATCCTTCAACTCGAAAACTTACGTACGAGTTTTTCTCAAAAAAGTGGTTTCAACCGGATTTAAGTACTAAATATTTGGATCTTAACAATTTTTTTTATATAAAAACATAGGCCGACGGTCCCTTGTGCACGCTACAATGTTTGCGGAAGCTTCTTGTACGATTTGAACACATCAAAACGCGTGAAAGCAGTTTTTTACGGCGAAATGGTCAAAAAGTAACGAATGCCGATAAAATAAAATAAAAATATCGAATATTTCGGTTTTTTTTGCGGGAAAACAGTTTCGGCTACACCAAAGACGACACGTGTAAAGTTTCGGGGTCCAAAAACAAATCCTTCAACTCGAAAACTTACGTACGAGTTTTTCTCAAAAAAGTGGTTTCAACCGGATTTAAGTACTAAATATTTGGATCTTCGCAATTTTTTTTATATAAAAACATAGGCCGACGGTCCCTTGTGCACGCTACAATGTTTGCGGAAGCTTCTTGTACGATTTGAACACTTAAAAACGCGTGAAAGCAGTTTTTTACGGCGAAATGGTCAAAAAGTAACGAATGCCGATAAAATAAAATAAAAATATCGAATATTTCGGTTTTTTTTGCGGGAAAACAGTTTCGGCTACACCACAGACGACACGTGTAAAGTTTCGGGGTCCAAAAACAAATCCTTCAACTCGAAAACTTACGTACGAGTTTTTCTCAAAAAAGTGGTTTCAACCGGATTTAAGTACTAAATATTTGGATCTTCGCAATTTTTTTATATAAAAACATACGCCGACGGTCCCTTGTGCACGCTACATGTTTGCGGAAGCTTCTTGTACGATTTGAACACTTAAAAACGCGTGAAAGCAGTTTTTTACGGCGAAATGGTCAAAAAGTAACGAATGCCGTCAAAAAGTGACAAACACCGATAAAATAAAATAAAAATATCGAATATTTCGGTTTTTTTTGCGGGAAAACAGTTTCGGCTACACCAAAGACGACACGTGTAAAGTTTCGGGGTCCAAAAACAAATCCTTCAACTCGAAAACTTACGTACGAGTTTTTCTCAAAAAAGTGGTTTCAACCGGATTTAAGTACTAAATATTTGGATCTTCGCAATTTTTTTTATATAAAAACATAGGCCGACGGTCCCTTGTGCACGCTACAATGTTTGCGGAAGCTTCTTGTACGATTTGAACACTTAAAAACGCGTGAAAGCAGTTTTTTACGGCGAAATGGTCAAAAAGTAACGAATGCCGATAAAATAAAATAAAAATATCGAATATTTCGGTTTTTTTTGCGGGAAAACAGTTTCGGCTACACCACAGACGACACGTGTAAAGTTTCGGGGTCCAAAAACAAATCCTTCAACTCGAAAACTTACGTACGAGTTTTTCTCAAAAAAGTGGTTTCAACCGGATTTAAGTACTAAATATTTGGATCTTCGCAATTTTTTTATATAAAAACATACGCCGACGGTCCCTTGTGCACGCTACATGTTTGCGGAAGCTTCTTGTACGATTTGAACACTTAAAAACGCGTGAAAGCAGTTTTTTACGGCGAAATGGTCAAAAAGTAACGAATGCCGTCAAAAAGTGACAAACACCGATAAAATAAAATAAAAATATCGAATATTTCGGTTTTTTTTGCGGGAAAACAGTTTCGGCTACACCACAGACGACACGTGTAAAGTTTCGAGGTCCAAAAACAAATCCTTCAACTCGAAAACTTACGTACGAATTTTTTTAAAAAAGTGGTTTTTACCGGATTTAAGTACTAAATATTTGGATCTTCGCAATTTTTTTTATATAAAAACATAGGCCGACGGTCCCTTGTGCACGCTACAATGTTTGCGGAAGCTTCTTGTACGATTTGAACACATCAAAACGCGTGAAAGCAGTTTTTTACGGCGAAATGGTCAAAAAGTAACGAATGCCGATAAAATAAAATAAAAATATCGAATATTTCGGTTTTTTTTGCGGGAAAACAGTTTCGGCTACACCAAAGACGACACGTGTAAAGTTTCGGGGTCCAAAAACAAATCCTTCAACTCGAAAACTTACGTACGAGTTTTTCTCAAAAAAGTGGTTTCAACCGGATTTAAGTACTAAATATTTGGATCTTCGCAATTTTTTTTATATAAAAACATAGGCCGACGGTCCCTTGTGCACGCTACAATGTTTGCGGAAGCTTCTTGTACGATTTGAACACATCAAAACGCGTGAAAGCAGTTTTTTTACGGCGAAATGGTCAAAAAGTAACGAATGCCGATAAAATAAAATAAAAATATCGAATATTTCTGTTTTTTTTGCGGGAAAACAGTTTCGGCTACACCAAAGACGACACGTGTAAAGTTTCGGGGTCCAAAAACAAATCCTTCAACTCGAAAACTTACGTACGAGTTTTTCTCAAAAAAGTGGTTTCAACCGGATTTAAGTACTAAATATTTGGATCTTCGCAATTTTTTTTATATAAAAACATAGGCCGACGGTCCCTTGTGCACGCTACAATGTTTGCGGAAGCTTCTTGTACGATTTGAACACATCAAAACGCGTGAAAGCAGTTTTTTACGGCGAAATGGTCAAAAAGTAACGAATGCCGATAAAATAAAATAAAAATATCGAATATTTCGGTTTTTTTTTGCGGGAAAACAGTTTCGGCTACACCAAAGACGACACGTGTAAAGTTTCGGGGTCCAAAAACAAATCCTTCAACTCGAAAACTTACGTACGAGTTTTTCTCAAAAAAGTGGTTTCAACCGGATTTAAGTACTAAATATTTAGATCTTCGCAATTTTTTTTATATAAATACATAGGCCGACGGTCCCTTGTGCACGCTACAATGTTTGCGGAAGCTTCTTGTACGATTTGAACACTTAAAAACGCATGAAAGCAGTTTTTTACGGCGAAATGGTCAAAAAGTAACGAATGCCGATAAAATAAAATAAAAATATCGAATATTTCGGTTTTTTTTGCGGGAAAACAGTTTCGGCTACACCAAAGACGACACGTGTAAAGTTTCGGGGTCCAAAAACAAATCCTTCAACTCGAAAACTTACGTACGAGTTTTTCTCAAAAAAGTGGTTTCAACCGGATTTAAGTACTAAATATTTGGATCTTCGCAATTTTTTTTATATAAAAACATAGGCCGACGGTCCCTTGTGCACGCTACAATGTTTGCGGAAGCTTCTTGTACGATTTGAACACATCAAAACGCGTGAAAGCAGTTTTTTACGGCGAAATGGTCAAAAAGTAACGAATGCCGATAAAATAAAATAAAAATATCGAATATTTCTGTTTTTTTTGCGGGAAAACAGTTTCGGCTACACCAAAGACGACACGTGTAAAGTTTCGGGGTCCAAAAACAAATCCTTCAACTCGAAAACTTACGTACGAGTTTTTCTCAAAAAAGTGGTTTCAACCGGATTTAAGTACTAAATATTTGGATCTTCGCAATTTTTTTTATATAAAAACATAGGCCGACGGTCCCTTGTGCACGCTACAATGTTTGCGGAAGCTTCTTGTACGATTTGAACACTTAAAAACGCGTGAAAGCAGTTTTTTACGGCGAAATGGTCAAAAAGTAACGAATGCCGATAAAATAAAATAAAAATATCGAATATTTCGGTTTTTTTTTGCGGGAAAACAGTTTCGGCTACACCAAAGACGACACGTGTAAAGTTTCGGGGTCCAAAAACAAATCCTTCAACTCGAAAACTTACGTACGAGTTTTTCTCAAAAAAGTGGTTTCAACCGGATTTAAGTACTAAATATTTGGATCTTCGCAATTTTTTTTATATAAAAACATAGGCCGACGGTCCCTTGTGCACGCTACAATGTTTGCGGAAGCTTCTTGTACGATTTGAACACATCAAAACGCGTGAAAGCAGTTTTTTACGGCGAAATGGTCAAAAAGTAACGAATGCCGATAAAATAAAATAAAAATATCGAATATTTCGGTTTTTTTTGCGGGAAAACAGTTTCGGCTACACCAAAGACGACACGTGTAAAGTTTCGGGGTCCAAAAACAAATCCTTCAACTCGAAAACTTACGTACGAGTTTTTCTCAAAAAAGTGGTTTCAACCGGATTTAAGTACTAAATATTTGGATCTTCGCAATTTTTTTATAGAAAAACATACGCCGACGGTCCCTTGTGCACGCTACAATGTTTGCGGAAGCTTCTTGTACGATTTGAACACATCAAAACGCGTGAAAGCAGTTTTTTACGGCGAAATGGTCAAAAAGTAACGAATGCCGTCAAAAAGTGACAAACACCGATAAAATAAAATAAAAATATCGAATATTTCGGTTTTTTTTTGCGGGAAAACAGTTTCGGCTACACCACAGACGACACGTGTAAAGTTTCGGGGTCCAAAAACAAATCCTTCAACTCGAAAACTTACGTACGAGTTTTTCTCAAAAAAGTGGTTTCAACCGGATTTAAGTACTAAATATTTGGATCTTCGCAATTTTTTTTATATAAAAACATAGGCCGACGGTCCCTTGTGCACGCTACAACGTTTGCGGAAGCTTCTTGTACGATTTGAACACTTAATAATGCGTGAAAGCAGTCAGGTACTTAAGTACAACACCTACTTTTTTTAGTATAAACATTAATATAATGTAAATAATTATAAAACTAAATCTAATTTTTGCGAAGTTTTAGCCATTATGTTATAAAATATCTTCACTAAGAATGTTAAGTCTTTTAAGTATTTTAATCGTTTAAATGTTTTATTATATATATTGAAAAAATAAATGATATATTTATATATATGATTATAAATTAATTAGTGTGGATTGAGTGACGAGTGTTTGGTACACTCAATACCATTTTAGTTTTGGTGCGTAAAATGTACGGTTGCCTGGCGATTCACCATTCGTCTAACGTCTTAGTATGTAATTTGCTTTGCCATCACACACACACACATATATGAGTCAACCCCGTGTGTTATTGGTGACGCATCAGTTTCGTTATGAATACCTACGGCCCGTCAAATTCACTATTACCGGAGGACGCATCACATCGAAATCGCGCGTCTTCGCCGGTGATGCAAACGCCGGCCGGTCACCTTGTAATTGTTCCGTTGTGCTTATGTTGTTATCAATGACGTATATTGACGTTAATATCACATATAGTCCGTGACCCGATGTCAGTGATGTCACCACAGTATTTTGATATACACAATAAATATATATATATATATATCGTCGCCATCACGGCTACAGTCAGAATATATATATGTATATATATGTATATTGTATACATGGATCTCGTTCAGTACCGCCGTGTCACTGCAATCAGACATTGTCACTGCATTCAAAGACATATGTTGACCATTGATTGTATGTTCCTGCAATCCACGCCACACGAGATTTGGTTTTTTTTTTTACTTTTACATTATGTTTTTGAGACGACACCGACACCGACGTCGTATTTTTGTACGATCGCAAAATACCATTTGCGAATTTGTCGATTTTCATCGGCTGCTCTATCGGTCACCGTATTATTTTTACGCGTCTTCGATTGCGTTCGGTGGTTCGTCAGCCTCCGCCGGCCGTGTTGCGACAGCTCAACGTTTTTATTTTGACACGCGTCCTAGTGTGCCACCGCTTCGTGGCAACTTACTCGACGTCAAACGTTTCGGTACGTTTTCAATGATTTTATCGTTTTCTTCGCCGGCTGTTCCGTCACCGCCTGCCAAATTTTTATGTATAACAACGTAGTACCTACTGTATTATAAAATATTATATTTTAATGTCTTAACGAGAATTTGTATTATTTTATACTCGTTTTATACTTTTAAGAGGAAATCTTTTTTATATTTAATTTTTCTTCTTTCAATTTAAGTCTTCAGACATATTTTTCCAATGAAACTAGGTAATTTGTAAAAAAATCAGTGTTCGATTCAATGACAGAAATCGTCATCATTTACAATGAGTAAAAGCATATTTTTAACCACGCATTTTTAATGTAACAGATAGTACTAAGCCTGTAAAAGTGAGAAAGAAAATGTGCTGTTTTATAAACTAAACCTATTATAACCAGGAGCTCAGATTACCTTATGCCTTTTAAGATTCGGGACTAGCTTTACCACAAAAACGGTATTTCTGACTCACCTAGCCCCTGTAATATCATACCTGACTATCAAAGTATAAAAATAATTATGAAAATTAACATTAAAATAGAATAAATAAGTAAATAACCATACAAAAACCAAATATTTCGGGGGGCGTTTAAACACCCAAAACATCCCACTGTGTACGTCCAGACTCTGGCTAATGTCTTAGCATCTAAAAACATAAGTGAAGCTGTTGCAAGTGCTAAATACTTATTAATCACATTATATTATAAGTTCAGGGAGTTAAAATGAGTTAAAACTTGTTAGGTACCTAAACTTATCGGATTTTGCATTAAAATCCGAATAAAAATGTTATGGGTTACAGGTTTTGCGTTTAAAACCGGGTGCAATTGTTTATGAGTCTTGTGTCTGTAATCGGGTTGAATTGCTTGTAGGCTTGGAGTGTGCGGTACAAATGTAGAACGAAACGTTTATTAATTATGGATTTTAAGTTCAAAACCGGGTAGGAAATATGGTGGTTTGTGGGTTTTGCGTTCAAAATCGGGAGTAATTGTGTGCGGGTTATGAGTACGCGGGATACCAAAATTGATCACATTGTTTTCGGGTTATAAGTTTTGCGTTCAAAACTGGGTAAAATTGTCTATGACTCTCTTATCAGAAATTGGGTAAAATTTGCGAGTAGTGTGGGTAAGGCGCTGTCGCTTTGTAAGTGGGTTTCAGGCATGGAATAAGGTAACATTTTTAGCGGGTTACCCGTTTTTACTTCCTGAATTAATAATATATTGGAATTAGAATACAAAAATTATAAAATAGTAGCCATTTTAAATCATTAATAATCAAAAATGTTCGATTATAAGTTAGCATATAGGTAGTTAACATATTATTTAAATGCATAAATCGTAAGTTTTATTTGTGAAACATTATTTATAGAAAAAAATTGCTATTTGAAAAAACAGTTATTACATTACATAAAAGATAATATTCTTCCTCCGGTTATTATTAATCAAATTCAACATTTTTTCTTATTTTATTCTAAAATTATAGTTAATATATAAATATTATTAAATAATAATAGGTATACTATAACATAATATATACATCATTAGGTAATAATAAATATAAATATGTTTATGATATGGTAATACTTTATTGTAAATATTTATATTAGACAGATAGCTATTATTGTAGCTGTACTATTAAAATATTAAATTACTCTAGGGTTTTTAGTCTATAATACTATAACAACTGAAATAAATAAATATTACTTACAAAATTATGTATACATGTTTTACGGATCGCAGACTGGTCAGCTGATCTAATATAATATATAGCTATTGTTAGCTATAAATAATATTTAAAAACTTGCATACTAAAAAAACGGATAATGTGTATAATGTGTGTATGTTACCGCCCGGCGATGGTCGATGTGTTAGAGGAACGACATCCCATAAGGGGACGAAAATAAAATAAATAATTTCTTACCATCCCACGGACTCGTAATAAATATTCTAGTGTACGTTTAACTGTTATGTAACATTGGTATAGATTCATAAAACTATTTTGAATCTGTGTTCTGGATAATTAAAACCGTTGTTATTTTAAAATTGCATTCATTGTTGATGTGTGCATCTATGAAGCTAAAACGTTTATATTAAGGATAAAAAAAAAAACAAATTATACATCTTGAATAAAAAGAAACAAGGAAAGTTAAAAAGAGTCGTGGAAAACCTTTAGAAATTATAAATTTAATAACAACAGTAATCGAAGAAACATAAATATTATTTATGAAAATAAAACTGAAAATGTTTAAAAAATGTTTTTTGAACAAAATTGAAAAAATAGAAATAGGTAAACAGTTTAAATAAATAGTGTATTAGTCCTTTATAATTATTAAAAGAAAATTGATAACAAACATTATTTAGCCAGCATAATATTATTGTGTTACTATTTATTATTAATTATATTATATAATATGAATAAATATAGTTAACGTTTTAAATTATGTCTATAGCCAACATACGATAAAAAAAAATAATATTAACTACTAAAGCACTATACATATAAATATTAAATAGGTATATAGCCAGTAGCAACGGTATTGCGAAATGTGCCTACAAAAGTAGTATTTTTATTCTATTATCAAAACGAATTGTTTTCATTATACATGTATTTTTAAATGTTTTTTTTATTTATACACATTAGTACACATTACACAATATGTGAATTTAATAATGGAATTATGAAAGTGCTAAATTGTTCCATCAGTGTTTCATTAATTCTTGTTAATAAAGCGTACATTACGTACATTTGTCAATTTTTTTAATTGGTAAAAGGCGCTTTTTTCTAGATTCCCAGGAGCACTAAAGAGTCTTCTTCCACTATTGCCAACATGTTTCTCAAGTCTAACAAATTCTCTACTATCTTAAAAAGACATAAAATTAATGTTTTTTTAACCGTCAACAGGTGTCCATGGTAATGAATTATTAATAAATTATTATCCATTGTGATAAACTCAGTGTACAGGTTCACTACTAACATTTTTAACTCTACAATGCCAAATTATTATTATTATACATTTATCAATTAGCCAATTTATTACAAACGATATGCATTTTAATTTTTGTCACATTTTTCAACGTCTCTAAAAATACCTGGCCAAACCGCCAGCCGTGGCCATTTTATTGGGCAATGTGCACCATATGCAAAAATTGGACAACTATTTTTTTTTTTTGATGGGAGGAGGGGCTAAATTTATAAAAGCAATATAAACCTGCAGAGCTGCAGAATCTCCTCCGTACCTGTTCTCCATTTACAATTATTTTTACGGTAACAATATTATAGATACACAAACATTTAGTTTGGTACTCAACAGTAGAGACAAATTACTTAATACTATAGTATCAAATACAATATACAACTCAACATTTATTAATTCAAATAATTTATTTATAAAAAAATGATAAAAAAAAATTAACATGCATTGTGTTAAATGTTATAACTGTAACGGCGATTAGACATGGCGAATTTATTTAGGATTTCTTTATTATTAAGAGTTAAGACTACAATAAATATTGCTCTAGTCTAGATTCTGGACCTGAACGCGCCTAAACATTCATGCTCCACAATAAATTGTTCAAACTGATCCTCACCAGTCACCACCGAAAATCACTAACGGTCCCGGTGAAATCCGCCACAAATAACTTTCTATGCTGAGCATCTTGGTGGTATCCGCCAATTATCACCTGCCAATGAGCAATCTATAGTATTTATAAACGATGGTACTGTGTTTCCGTTTTCATCCAGCTAATTTGTAACACGGCGACATATTTAGGCAATACATGCACATTTTCTTAGATAACATCAATACAATATATTACATAAAACCTATTCATTGTATAATATTATTATTACAAAATCCGATAAAAAGAATTGTTGCATATCATTTCTCTGTATTATTTATTACTTAATATTTAATAAAACATTATACATAATATAACATAATGTATTAATGTGATTGGCCAATCAAATATAAGTGATAGGTGAATAACTGTATAAAGCATTTTATCTACGAAAGAAATTGTTCAAAAATCAAAATATATATCTAATAATTTATTGAAAAATAGGGATAGCATAATAATAATAAGTTATCGAAGTATATTACTTGTTACTCACAAGTTGTAAACACTAATTAAAGTGCTTATTATTAGAATTATTACCGCAGATTGTAAACTGTAACTATTATTATACTAGCAAATAAGTACTTTCTAAAACCAATTGAAAATTCTTTTTCGTAAATCATGATTTATGAACAGCGCTTTTTATAAAAATAGAATTAAATCATTTTAATAATAATTATATTTGTAATTATTATTTTGTATTATATATTATATTATATTTATTTTTTATTATTAATTTTAAATTATGTTTATTGATATATTTTGTAAAATTATTGTTTGTTAATAACGTAATAATTTACTATTATGGTCGCATTAAAAACTTGTACCTGAATTTTCCTTTCATATTAAATTTTAACAAGGTATTGTAAACTTCTATTGTGATAATTCCTTAGATTTTTATTTTTATGAATAAGTATTACAAATTCAAATTTGATCTTGTGAAAATATTATTACATTTCCTAGGACAGTTCACGCCTTCTAGAATAAAATGATTCTACTTCACGATTTAAAAACTAATATCAACAGTAGATGGCAGCACTACATCATTTGTTATTTACACCACTTGCGTTACTTTAATATTATTGTTAGGTATAAACTAAAAATAATAAGTAACATTGTCGTCTTTCAAAGTAATTAAAAATATTATTATTTTCAATAATTCGTGTATTATGATATAACCTTTATACCAATTTATATTTAAATTTATATAGTTCTATTGATATAGATAAAATTATAGATATAAAAATTTAAACATACAAAATAATATGAATCTACTTATTTAAAGATTGATAAACACATCATTTTCAAATTGTTATGCTCTATACATAATATTTGTACTAATTAACTAAATAGTAAAATAATATTTTTAATTAAATCCTTTAAATATTTTTACTAGATAGGTAAACACATTTTATATTAGAATACAATATTTTGTTTGAATAAAGACTGATAATATTATTTATATTTATATATAAATTTATTAAGAAATAATTTGATTATTAATTAAAGAAACGCTTTTAACAAAATGTAATTCTTATTCTTCATTAATGTATGGAAGTAATAGTGAAATGTTTCAAAATAATCATTTTTTGTCCAATAGGTATACTAGGTACAATAAATTAAGAATAACTGCAAGTAACACATATGTCATAAGAGCTAGTGACAACAGTAAATAAAAATATTCTGTAATACAACTTTATCTTAAGTTTAATTTTTAATGTAATTTTGGTTACTTGAAAAATCTTATTAAGCTATATTAAACAATTTATTATTTTAGTTTTGTATAAAACGAAAAAATAGTATTGCAGTATTCTCTTAACGTTCATTAAAATAACCAGAACAAATATACCTAATTCAAGTAAATAAATAAATTAAATAATATTAAAATAAACAATTTTAATTAATTAATTGTTTTTATTATTTTTCAATATTAGTTAATTAATTATCTTATAAATTATAATTCTTATAAATAAAAAATCTTAAAATGTATTTTTTTAAATATCAAATTTAAAAGAAAAATACAAACATATATAATTAGTTTAAACTAATTTTAACATCCACTTTAATAATTTTTATTTTTTAGTATATTTTGTAGTTAAAAATAATCACGGAAACCTACGTCTATGTACAGTTTGAGTTATTGCCAAAACAAACTAACAAACGTCGTTAAGACTGTTACAGACCATAGATATGCCTAAGCATTAAAAATAATTATTCCATGTTCGGTCATTTTCCATGAGGAAACCTAAAATTACAATAAAATAATAATGAAGATGACATGGTTGAGTATATTTTATTATTTTACTCATGCTAACTGATTTGTAAAAAAACGAACCGTATTATATCAGGTATTGTAAATTGTAATTGATTTAATTTTCATCTACAATTTTCATAATAGGTGATGTTTCAATAAACCTGTATATTATTGGAAGTAAAAAACCACGATTTTAATGATTTTATGCCATATTTTTTTAGCTGTTATCTTCCTGTATACAGCGTGATTATTTCAACTTAAAACACGAGATATTTCTAAACTAACCTTACTTTACATAAAATTAATATTTTGAAATTTTTAGCTCTCTCTGATTGATTGTTCTGTATAAAAACGTTATAATAAATTATGTTTATCATTAACGTTGGTTTTAATTATGATTAGTGATTACACTATTCTACGCCGTACAGGTAGGCGAAGTCTGAAGAGTGCCCAACGATCTCTATATTCTGGCAGTCTTGTTATAATGTTTGATGTTATATTTTATCATTGTGCCGTCTATTTTTATTTTTTAACTATTATTATAACACTCCAATTCCATTAAGGTTACAGTGGTTACAGTGACGCAAGCTAAATAGGAACAAATAAAAGAAACGTCTGAACATCTTGCGCATAGGCGAACGCGCAATTACACAAACTATGCGCCATGTTCGTTTACTGTTACAATCGTCAATGACTGCTGTAAGGTTTGGACTTGTAGAATATTTCAAAGTTCGTTTTTCAGCCGAATAATATTATACACCTGCGCATGACCTCCGACGGGCCCAGGACATAATTCAATTGAATTTTATGCATGATAGTCTGAAATAGTATCATATGTACTTATTATAATTAATACAACTACAAGCAATAGGTCATGCGA
Organism: Rhopalosiphum padi; assembly: GCF_020882245.1. Classification (NCBI taxonomy): domain Eukaryota; kingdom Metazoa; phylum Arthropoda; class Insecta; order Hemiptera; family Aphididae; genus Rhopalosiphum; species Rhopalosiphum padi. The sequence continues at coordinate 11,024,315 of NC_083598.1, read as the reverse complement.
CTTATTTTTGAATTTTACAATTCGGTTAAAACAACATGCAGACTTAGTTTTGACCAACGCCGCTACGGCAATAGTTAAAAGGTCCTAATTTATTTATAACGGAAATGACAAATTGGTAAACAATAATAAGCATTGCCGTAAATTGACGAGGAAACAAGAACGGAGTGGCACACCACCACTGCGTGCTCACCACCTACAGGTCAGCGCTGACACAATTGTGACAAGTAAAAAAAAAATTATATCATAACAAAAACAATTTGTATACTCCAAACTGTAAAAAACTATTAAGCAAAAATACACAAAGTATTTTTGTTTATATCAATGTCACCTCAATATTATTTTACACTTTAAGTAATATCAATTATGTTTATCGTATTAATTACTAATACTAATTTTCTTTGTATGGATTAAATTCAAATATCTACACAACTATAGTCTATACTTTATAATAGTTGCAATAAGTCAATATTAAAAATGAATAATTAAATAAAAAGTTTACAGTACTATTTAAAATATGTACTATGTAGGTTATCTACTAAATTATTCTAAAGTAAAATATCTTCTAAAATTTTTCCCCTTTAATACCTTATAATATATACCTTTATATTATATTATTATTGATATTCCATTTTACTGAAATGTATAATAATAAAATATTACAAACTTACATTAGTCTTTCGTTTAAGATTAATTGAAATAGTTAATTATCTTTTAATATTGAATGAAATAGTACGTAATAATTATTAATGAATACTAAATATTTACCTCGCAATAAAACTTTACTGTAAAATAGCATATCTTTGGCAATAAAAAATGTCAATATATATTATATACCTACCTATATAACAATATTGTATACACTTAGAAAATCACATAGAACTATTAAAAAAATGCATGTTTTATTATTCCATAAGTCTGTAGCTATACATTTCAATCATTTTCGGATTTATTCAAACATTTTACATGTACTTATCAATTTATCATACGTAATAAAGATAAATGTAAATTGTTCAAAATCGCCTCGGGGATATGCTTCCATAAACATAATAACTTGATGATAGTGCTCTATGTAAGATGCGTATATACGATATAATAGAATATTTATAAGGGTTTGTTTGGTCAAGATAGTCGTTATACGTTGATGGTATCATGCAATACCGTAAATTATCTAAACTCTTAAGAAAACAACTATAATATGACACCCGCAGCAGGCCATTGTAATCTGAACATCAAAGAAGAGACCAAAAGTACTATAAAACGACACGCAATGGTAAATCTTTATTTTCCTAGTATTTTCAGCTTGCAAGTCATTTATTTCACTGCAGCCATATCCTTTATTATAATTTATTATAATTCTGGAATCATAGTTTTTATACTATGCAACAGAACTTTTAAATATATAATAGAGACAATAGAGTAGTACTACACTAATACCTAATTATTTAAAACACTAGCAATAGAATAACTGCATTATAGTCTATCAAGACGTGTTATTCAGTATTAAATCGTCAAATTGCATTTACACTTATTATTTATTAACCCTAAATAGTGTATAAAGCTAAATATGGTAATCTATAATTCCCAAATCATCTAGTAATTCAAGTACTTGATTTATATGACGATTATTATTATTTAGTATATGTCAGTCCTAATAAGTCTATACAGAAAGGTCTTAGTATTGTTTTTACGTCAGGACGCAATTAATGTTTTTTTTTTTTTTTTTAATATCATCGTGATGCAATTCGTATGCAGTTATTTGCGCTATAGGTATTGGTGTGTCTGTGTCTTATTGCATAATAAAACAACGAGAATATACGAATACAAAAATACATATACTATACTCGTAACTCGTTTAATGTCTGTTTTTTGTTTTTGTTATACGTGTGGTGCATAGTTGTTCATGGTCAAAATTTAATCGTACCTAATTATTATAAGTACTCAATTAAATTAGGTTATATATATACTTTTATAATTAGAACTTTTCAATGTAGATTTTTTTTTATAATACTTGGAGGTTAAAATAGAAACCAACCGTTATATAAATAAATAATAATACGATATATGAACCAACTAAATTCCCTGACTGATATCCCACTGAGGATATCAGCATAGAGACAAAAATTTATAAACATTTTATGATTATTACATAATATTAAAATATTAAACGTTATAAATATCTAATATGTTATTAAAAATAATATAATATATTAATTATACCTATTTTGAATAAAATAACAAAAACGTCTCACAATATTGTTTATATTTTAAACATTTAATATATATATATATATATCACATATAAAATAATATTAATTAAAGTAAAAAAACCGTTATAATTTATAAAAATATATTTAAATACTTTTCTATTACATATACGAAAATATTGTATTGGTTTAAACAACCTACATCTTACACGTTTTATAAATACGTGTTGCTGAAAAAAAATTAATAATAAAATATCGCCATTATACGGGTGTCTAAATTTTTCTGGTGCCAAAATGGTACCAATAACAGGTTATGCCACATAAATCGTAACTAGACAGGTTATATATGCACTTTTAAAAATTAGTTTTACAAACACATATCGTACAACTGAAAATGTTTAAAAACGGATGGTTTGTTTTTGTCAATGACAAAGAATGTAGAAGTTATTTATTTCTGTATAGACAATACACATAATATATTATTATTGTTCCTTCGTTATTGTGATCGCTTTCAGAGAGTTCAAAAAAATCTTAGACAAAACTCACAGACGAATTGTTTATTAATTATTATTCATCGAATCTGTGTGCTGTAAGGAGTTGACGGAACAATAAAATTGATGGTGTACACCTGCGCAGGATGCTGACGGACAACAATATAACATAATGTACGTATTATGACTTATGAATATAACTTGAAAATAACAAGTCGACGTTAACAGAGTAAAATATATTATAAAATGTCCAAAAAACAAATGTATCGGTATACTTATTAATAAGTAAAGGACAAAGTTATACGTAATAAAATTAATTATTTATTTTGCATAGAAAATATGGAATTTGTGCATAACAATTAAACTTCAGCGGCATGTTTAGCAGGTATTCTATATTTATTGGTATGTACCTAAAAAAACATTTTAATAGTTTAAATGACAATAGTTATTTTTTATGTCAAAATAATCGTTTAAGTACGACAAAGCCATGAAATCCTAAATGTAATTTACGCGCGAAATGAGTGCGTTTTTGCAACGTCGCAGTTAACTAAATTGTGCAGAGAGGTGAAATCGGGTAGTTATCTCCGGTCGAGATGGCAAATCAAAAAGGTTCAATGTGCTGTAGTTGCATACTGTTCTATATATTTTGTAGGGAAGTGAAGTATTTTATTTTTTTAAAACGAAATCGGCCATACGATTCGTATATATATATAGTCACACGTCACACTGCCTGGAACCCTTTTAAGATACGATCGTTATTTTTCAAAACCATTTCTTATTCCTTTGTGGTTTAGGGTGTTTGGACGGCTCTCTCAAAATGTGTTCAGTACAGTTATCCATATGATGTTCATTACTTCAATAAATAAATTTAAAAGACAAACGAGAGGAAATGTATAACCACACACTATATTAATGTCTAAACAGTTTTTACGTCAAAAAAATATTACATTAAAGAAGACACCGATATTTTATAACTACAAAGTGCTCATGTCGTTTTTTTAATATATTATGTATAGAAAGAACTTGAACCATTTTTTCTGATTTTTCAGTACGCTGGATTATCACAATGGACAGCAAAAAATCGTTCAATTCATATTACACAATTTTAACCAACTAGTATATGTAATTGCATTAATAGTGTAATGCTCCGTTTATAAATTTGATTTTAATATTTTATGTTTTACATTATCCTTAGTTATCATTTTCACTCTTTTAAGTTAATTATAAAAATTAATATTTTTTCATAAATATATCATAGAAATAATTTACAAAAAAACTCAACTTAACATAAGTATAGGTAACTAATTGTTTTATTGCACTGGTATATTTATTTATTTATTATTTCATTGAAATATTATATTACATCATAAAGTATAATATATATTATTATCTATTATGATATTTGTATTGTTATGTTCATAATGAGTTATTATAGTTCATACGATTTATGTTTTACAAATCGAACAACAAATTTAGAGAAATGTTTATAATTTATAAGTAATTATAAATAGAATACCTATACTTAAATAATTAAATATATAACTTTTTAAGTTAAATATACAATATGAAATTGATGCCTTTACGTTAAAATAATAAAATTTGTATGTATCACTGTAGTACTGAGTAATGGCTACAGTATAGTAGATTTTAGTGTACTTATGGATATGTTAAACTTAAATTCAATGATAAATCATTACTTAGAACATTACACACGAAATTGTTTTTAGCAAAGAAGGTCAACTTCTATTTTTTAAGATACTTTGTAATTTTTATTTATATTACTACAATATTATTAGTATAATAATAGGTAAGTTAAAGTTTAACAACTTTCATCAAAAACATTAAATGTTTTTTTTTGGTTAAAATAACATGATTTAACATAAAAATTACATATCAAATTACATGTTTATAGAAAACGATTAAATGCATTTAAATTCATTATATTTAATAAATTACATTTTTATATAGATGTATATTTGCCATATTTATAATTACATGTTTATATAATCATTAATAAAATATTTTACCATAATATAACTCATAAGTCAATATACCAACGTAAATGTCCAATGCACAGTAAAATGGTTTATTTAAACTCACAGTAAATAAATTGATTCCTGAAAAAATAGTTTAAATAATCTAAAATTTCCAAATGCATAGAAAAGAATAACAAAAGTAAGGGTGAAAAAATTTCAAGGCTCTAAGATAAATTAATTTTAAATTACTACAAAATAAATAAACCCGAAGAAAGCAAATGAAAGATTTTTCATTTAAATATCCAATTTTGTAATATTTTAAATTTAAAAAAATACTTCAAACTTCATTAAAGAAAAAAACTTAAACTGTATTTTGATATTTTTGTAATTACTAATTGCTGTAAGAAAAATATATTAGTAACGTTGTAATAAAATTTCAAGATTTTTCACTATTAATAGTAACTTACAACAATGTCTTAAACATACATAATCGGAAAAAATTAAATAAAAAATATAAAAGTCTAATATAATACCTTAAAAGGAGTACATTTTTGAGTTACAACAAAAAATAATATTGAGTTTGTTGAAAAAATGGTTTTCCATAAATATTACCGTGTTTCTATAATTTTGTTTTTATTTTTCCAATTATTTTATATATTATTGGAAATTATTTTTGACACATATAAATAAGAACTATATTCAATTTTCTACCTAACAAAATCATAAAACTTTTGAGTTAAAGATTATATAATTTACACCTAAGTGACTTAGCCAAGCACAGAATATTTTTTTCTTATTCTATGCTATCAAGATGCATAATAATGATTGACAATCTAGTGGATGTTTAATTATATTGAAATCTAAAAATCCTATCATCAAATTCATAATAATAATAAATTTAAATTTAAATTATTTATTTAATACAAAATATATATGTATATATGAATTTATTTGTGTAACAAAAAGTATATGATACCTACTAATTAATGTTGTAATTAAGATTAATAATAATAATAATATTAAAATAATAATCAGTATGCACATTTTTAATCGTATTATTTTAAATATTATACAAATACCGTTTTCAAAGTATTTTTTTAATCACATTTCAGTGAACTTTTTAACCGTAAACTAAATCAAAATATTGACTGAATTTAATAAAATGTAAATAATTATTTACATTTTTGAGTCATATTAATTTTAAATTTAAATGAAAAAAACACTTATTTTTCGTTTAATTTAAAATAATATTTATACTTTTTCGCATTTTAATTTAGTAAATTGTTTTTGTATAGGTACCTAATATTTATCTATTCTACTTTGAAATCTAAAAATGTACTTACATTTATTACCTTTTGATATTTAAAATTGCAAAATTTAAGGCTAGTAATTTATATATTACTTATACATTTTATAATGTTTTTGTCCTTGTAAATTATTGAATATTTGTATAGATATAGGTATAAAATATATTATGAATAAGACATTGTTTATTTAATTGATTCATGATCCCCTCACTCAGTTCACATGTTCGGAAAAGTCAATAGGTTCATACAATCATATGTGATACTGAAATGTCATACTTTATAATATGATTCATTGAATTTTGTTTTAACTACTAATAATTTCTTCACAGCGTTCAACCAACCTGTTTATAAACTATCTAGTACCTACGTTTACAATATTTAGAGAGTCTCTATTTATTCGAGAATTCAAATACAATGTTGATAGTTTTAAAATACTCGTAAGTCGTAATGTAATTTTTAAATTAATTTAAGTATATACATAAAAAAAAACTATAATATTATCTACATTGAAGATATTTGACTTACTTACAAAGTCATGATGTTATCAATAGATAATATTATATTTTATTGTACATTATTATATTATTTATAGTTAGATTTTAACGTTTTAATAAAATACTAACAATTTTGATTATTGTTATAGACGTTATAGTACCTACTTTATATAATTTAATACTTACCTCTTATAGTTAATATAGCATATTATAGTATATATGTAACAGACAACATTTTACACTCCAGTTGCTATTGACCCTACTATATTTCCTGTTAAACATTAAAAATATAAATTAATACTCCTTATGTATAATTTAATAATAATATTATCGTTTTAAAAAAATTACAAGAAAGCTATGCATATAACTTAAAGTTTTTATTTATTATTATATATATATATATATGTGTGTGTAAAAGTATAAATTACAATCAGATTGAACATTAAAATATCTAATAGGTGATAAGTATTAATAATACATATAAAATATAATATAATTTATATTATTATAAAATAGGACATATTTATGCTTATTATTTATAACAAAATAATTAACTGCCATAATTAATGTGCCTATAGAATAATATGAATCACTTATTAATTTTAAGTCCAATTGGAAATTATTAAAAATCATTATTTATACACGGATACAATATTATAATTATTACTTTGGTAAAAATTCGTAAGTATTTTTATTTTTCAGTTGAATTCAAAATATTTTATTTTATTAAATCACATACATATTATACTCATTTCATTTTTCATTAATTATTTGAAGAAACCGTATATTTTATACATGATGAAATATAATCCTCCGGCAATAAATATATGTACATTGTTCGTGATAAATGAATAGTATACGAGTAACTACAATACAATGATTTTATCGTATTGTAAGAAATAAAAGGTCTCATTTTTCAGAACCCATTTTTTTTCATCTTATTGAATGGCACCCAATGCCCTTGCAGTATAACTGTCTTCAATTGAAATCCACTACAAGGCCTTCTTGAACGTGAATATTACAGACATCGCGTGTCCTTATTTTTTTTTGTATCCACAAACTTCGATACTAAGCATGATCATGATACTATTTACAAATGGTCATTGTATTTATTATTTTGTAAAGAAAGGAATATCAGTAATAACATTCATGGTAAATATTTTGAACAGATGTTAAGATGATAACATAATAAATTATTTAAAATTATAAAATTCTATTACTCCAAATAATCCGTTCCCTAAACCAAACATTCCAATATTTATCATGTTTTAATATAAAATTATGATGCAGTTTTCCAATCAACTTACCTAGACCTTGGATTTTATCATACACATTAAAAAAAAAAACAACATATTACACGAGAATCAAAACTGTGTATTCCGGAAATATAACAATATTCCTTTGATATTATTTTTAAATTTTAATATACGTCGTAGTCTACGAGTGGCACGAGTGCCTACCTAAATATTATTATTATAATATTATATTGTAGTCCAATAAAAATAATTAATAATACGTTCATGACAGAAGAACCGCCCTTTCCCATCTTATTACGCTGCGTGTCTCGATCGAAACGAATGCAGAAAAAGTTTTGACACATTATGCGTCGTAAACGTTACACTTCGGTTCATTCGCGATAAGAGCGATTATTATGAGGCCTTCCGCCGTACCTTTATCGTATAACGATATTATTATACGAAAACCGTTTTTTTTTGGCGACAGCGCTGTTGTTTGAAATCGATGTTCGATACCGAATTCGCGTATTGTATAGGTATACCTAGGCCCGTCCCGCAGACATTTTTGTTGTACGCATAACGATTAACGACCAGCGTGGTGCTGCGGCCGAATACGACAACATTCACGAATCGTTTGCAATTGTTGGAAGGTTTCCACCTACAATGGTATAAAGTATAATACCATGCAGAAACCGTGTGCGATTTGTGATGTGCCACTCCGAATATTTCTCGATTAATGTCACCGTCAATTTAGGAGTATTTCGAAAATATCCCTATAACTATTAAAGATATTCCTCAAAAGTATATATGCATATAAATATGAGAGTATCTATTGGGGAAATTGTATTTTATTTCACATTGATTTAAAATATCATTTTGACATTTTTTACACTGAAGACTGTCTCTCAAAATATATAGGTTCTGCTTAGAGATTAGACTTGTAAAATAAATAATTGTGTGTCGTAAATTTTTAAAATCGCCAAAAGTTTTCATGTCATACTATAATATTTTTTCGTATAAATTATTAGATTTACTATAAGTTAAATTATACTTTCAAACATTTAAATATAATATCATGAATAATTGAATTCAAATTGAAATTTTTCCTAAAAATTCTCTCTGTCTTGGAAATATTCCAGGGAATCAATGTATCTACGTTCTTGAAACTTTTTTCGTATATTATTATATTTTATTTATACACACACACACACACACAAATTCATTTTCAAATGTAATATTTTTGGCAAAAATTAATCTAACTTACGGTATCACTAACAGAAAAATAAATTGCTTCAATAGCAACATATAAATTTATCATAAAGTATTCTTAGTAATACGCATAGGCTGACAGATCCTCTTCGCTTAGAATCATTTTTCGTACGCAATGATTTATTATTAAATTCAAATTTAACACATACATTACAGTGATTTACTCCGCTATAGTTCTATCTACGGTACATCAGAGCGGTTACCCTTTTTTAAAAATGTTATGTACATAGTTACAATATATGATCCTGTTATAATCATTCTTTTGGGTCCTAACTTATAACGTTAATAAATAATAATAATGGTAGAAATATACATTTATCGGAGGACATAATACACGGATTATATAACTTCTATTCAGTAATAATTGGGAAGTAATATTAAAATAGTATTAAATAATATTACCAGTACATTAAATTAAACAGTAAAACATTCTTCTATTCACCGCAGAGTAATTAAACGGTTGCTGACTTAAATTATTGTGGTATACTGCAAGGGTAAACATACAGGTATAGATTACACGCTAACTGTATAGTGTATGTAATTATATTATGTGTTTACTCTAAACTACTGTGATTCAGTCGATTCGTTTCTGCAGTAATAATGCAGTGTGGTTAAACGTCAAAATCTGGCCACAATACACGGTATCAATGAAAATAAAATATAATAATATCATCTTATTTACGCTATACTCGTGAATCGTGATCCAGTAACCACAATATATTATTTTCCGTTGGCCAGTCTCAAAGTAAAATGGTAGACCACTATCTAATTCTCAATGATTCCTTTGAGACCACTAGACCAGTTATCGGACATATATAATATATAGGTAATACTCGCGTTCGCACTAGATATAATAGTATAACTTATAACCTCTTATGAAAATTAAAGTAATTATATTACAATATGCCATAATAATAATGCATTTTTATACTTTTCATAATTGTGTTGTGTCACAACCACGTTTATCATTATTTTATTTCATTTTGATTAGCATCTGATGTTTATTATATCATATAATGTCTATGAATAGTTAGGTTAGGTGATACATTTAATTTATTTATCGTATCATTATCAACACCAATAAGTTATAAGATATTTTAAGCTCATTGGTTTCATAAAATAACTTTTAAGTCAATTATATGATCTTTGTCTAGGTTTTGGTTATTAATTTTGTTATATTAGATTCTGAGCTGAGCGATGAATGTATTTTATTCTATTGATTATTTACCACTACTGATGAGTCATTTAAATTTACCCGAGTATCTAATTTATTATTGTTATAAACTATAATATAATAATATATTATACTTGTATATATTACCCGTATGTACTATGTAGGTAATAATTGTTGTAATATTTTTAAAAGGGTTTCCGACCCGTATAAACAAATTAATACTCCATTATTACTAAAAATATGCGGTCGACTCTGTTTTGTTAACGAGTTATCCAGGATGAAAAATTAAATAAATGTTTTGTTCCAAAATAGAATACATAGAAATATAAAATACAATAAAAAAATAAATGTATGGATAATATGTTTCTAAGAGCAAAATTAGGTTAAATCCCAAAAATAATAAATTGATTTGGCTTTAAAGTAAAATATATAATAAATAACGTTATAGCTACTTTTTAGAAAAAGTAAGATTGTAAACAAAAATGTATTTATTACATATTTACATAACAGTATACCTGGCCAATCGGTAGCTTGTTTGTAGAAAAGCAATAAATATATTTTTATGAGAAATATTTATTAGTATGTTATACATGTATAATATGACTTTATTGTTATGTTGATACTCTATATAAGTGGAAAATTACAAAAACAGATTCTACTTGGAAAAAAAATCTGGGTATTATATTTTATTTCGATAATATTAAGAATTAACAAGTGAGGATTTAAATCTGTATCGATAAATAAAAAAAATTCCAACAACGTTAAGTTATTTATTAGAAAAAATTATAAACACAAATATGATGAATTGCCACCCATTGTAACCGCTGCTCTCCTACCTATTAAAATGTTGCTGGTACCCGTGTATCGGTACGGAAACAGAGTGATTTTTGAATCACAATTTTTAAATTCAAATTTATTTAGAATTTTGTTTTTAGATTTTTCAAGTGTATAGTTTTAATATCAGGAACCAATTTTTTAAAATACATTTTTTCGACTTAGTGATCAAATGACCTAATCAAGATTTTTATAAATTTTACAAGCATATTTATATGTCTATAATATACACGCATCACATTATGTGCAACTACAAATCCGTCTAAATATAGGTTTTAATGAACTAATGACTAATAATATGAAGAAGTATCCCTGTAGAGTGTAGAAGGATTAATACCACGTGTATTTTAATATATATATGTATATACTTATTGATATCCTATACCTTGAATTATTATCTTCTGGAACGGATCGATGCATTTTGTTGGTCTAGAAATGATAGGATTTGTACACGAATATTCATAATATAGCCAAAATAAGTATACATAACGGCATAATCAGTTTGTTGGAACGTCATCACACTGCATAACACCTATTTATACCCAATACGCACTGAAATGCGTTCGATGCGAAAACAGTTTGAATCGAGAAACTTGATCGAGAAACATAGACTTTGGTTGGTGTAGCAGATGTGGAGGAAGTATTCGGTGACTTAACGAGTAACTGTTTCTTATTTGATTACATATAAATGTACAAAATAAATTAAATCACTAACTTTTGATAGTAGGTATACAGGTAAAGTAAAAAACCAATATTAATGTGAGAATTGTGGGTTTTTAAATAATTGCTTCGAGGTGTTATGTTAACTTCAAAATCTAAATATCATATTTAAAAATAATTCTTATGTATACACATACAGATACACACACACACACATAAATACATAATATTATATTGTAATTTAAATATGAAAACTTTACAACCAAAATATTTTTGAAATGTGTGTATCCATTGCTCGTATAAATTGCATTATATTTTAATTTAAATAAATCTGACTTTTAAATTTAATTAGAAACCATATTTTGATATACATATTATTTTCCCTTACAAAAATGAAACTTTTTAAGTTTTGATTAAAAGAGTCAAATAAAAAATCAATTTATCTGCGTATATTCTAAGAAAAAGGCCTTAGGCATAACAAACATTTCAAAACAAGTAGTTATATTAAGTTTGTTTATTCATTAAAAATATTTGACATTTATAAAAATTAAACTAAGTAGTTATATGGTAGGTACAACTGGTACAGTACATAGTTATACTTTTAATTAATTATTTACATATATATACTTGAACCATAATAGTTTGTTTTTTTTATTCATTTTGCGTTGTGGTGTGTAGGTATACCAAAAAATACATGAGTACTTATCTGCCCACGTAAAAACTAAAATAATAAAAGTATTCAATAAAATAGTAACAAAATAAATACAATAGTAATTACTTCAATTATGTCAATTAAACTCGTAATTATTTTATGAACATTATTCACATTATTTATAAAAAAGGATTTTTTTTTAATACTTCTTGCAAAATATACTGCTTACATGATAATCATATAATTTAAGACCTATATATAGTAATAGAGCAATGTTGTAAGACCTATATATAGCTTACTTTTGAATTGTTTAAATTATTAGCAATATAATTTTACCATTAACAATACTATAATGATGTTTTTATTTAATAATCAATAAAAAAAAAGGCTGAAGGTAGACAAGTGTGTAAAGCTCTGTTGTACATTTGGTATTAAGTGGATCACTATTATGACGTGTGTGTTAAATTTTATTTCAATGATCTATAATTGTAAACGAAAAATCGATTCTGAACGGAGACGATCTGTCAGACTATATCACAAAGTAGATTTCAAGAAACCTATAGTTATTTTTGATATATTGCTATATGTACTTAATTTTACTTTTAGTTATACGGTTGGTTAATACAAGTTTTTCCAAAAATATTATATTTTTGTTATATTATTAATATTAATTAATTATCATAATAATAAAATGAACTATTTTATATCAACTTATACAAATTTAATTTAATAATATCACTATAAATATCGTAAAACAGTGAAAACAGATTCATATGTATATATTTCAAATAATTATACCTTAAAAGAAATAACAAATGCCATTATGTATATAGTAAAACACATAATATTATAATATACTTAAACTTTTAAGTTTCTACAAATAATATTTTTAAATTATAACAAAATATTTAATATCGTTATTCATCGTTTAAACAAGTGATTTCGTTCGAATTTGAACTTAAAATGTCTTTAAAAAAAAAGTTGCCTTTATATTATATTTTATGGTTTTGGTATGAACTATTTAAGAATAATATTGTATTACATTTTCAAGAATTTTGACTTAATGAATAATTTTTATCGGCATTTTAAATTGTCATGCCTATAAAAAGCTAAAAAAGAGTTAAAAATTGTATCATGTAATAAAAATGATACTATAAACAGTTGGTAAAAATGTCAAGGATTAACTGTTATTTTTTTTCTGAAGTACCTACGATAAAATATCAAAAGGTGTTCGAGGAAAAATATTTATTTTACGCATTATCCAATGCCGTAATAAATTGAACTTAAAATTTTCATAAACAATTTAATTGGCTTTTCGATAGAAATTTTTTTTATAAATAGGTAAAAAACTTATAAAGAACTTTGTACCTATTAATTTTTTTAATCTTAATAATATAGCAAAAATGTTTACGACTTTCTAACTATAAATTAACATGATAATTTTCACGATTTTTATGAATTTTTAAAATTCTAATTTTAAAAGCTTGAAAAAAGATATTGTGACTATAGATTTTCGGTAATTTTTTTAGTTGAAAAATCAATAACTCATAATTTATTTTCAAGCATTTCTACCCTGTAAATAATTTTAAATTGACATTTATAAAAAAAAAACTAAAATTCATTGAAAATTTTTCATGCCTATATTTAGCTATAAAATAGTCGAAATATTTTGACAATTTTATTTTAAATAGAAAACAGTAATATAAACATTCGGTGAAAATTTCAAGTATTTACGATTATTCGTTTTTGAGTTACATAGAAAGCATTAAAAAAATAAAATCCATTTTGTCAAAAATTCCAGTTTTTCTTGATTATTAAAATTAGTATTGGGTATTTTAAAATTGGACCTCTCAAAGTACCAACTTAATCAAAATTAATACCTCTATTTTTGAAAATCCAAGCATTTTAATTGCCCTAATAGCCGATGATAAGCAAAAAACACATCATTATAAAATCAATACACTCATCATCTTGCTCAGAATCTAAAAGTCTAAAAAGTATGTGCTTTAAAAATGTAAATTAAAACCAAAATTCAATAATTATTAATTAATAATGATAGGGGATATTTTGATTTCGTTTAAATTGAATATTATGTATTATAATATTATGCAAATTACAGATTTACAAAACAATTTTAAAATTCTATGAATAATAAATACCTGTAATAATCATTAATTAACTGCAGTTATAACTTATATGTTATAACTATAGATATTTATAGTAAACAACAAGATAACAAATCCGCACTAGTTATCTACGGAGTGTATAATATACGATGAATGATGATGTTACATTGTACATTATGTACTATAGACTATAGTAGTATAGTTATATACTTATTACCTTTAATATTACATTGATCTTATTAATTTTGTTTAACGAGTATTTGTTTTATCATTTCACGATAAATTGGATTTAAATTAGCTATTTACAATACATTAAACGAGAATAATATAGATAATTGAAATGTAATAATATTTTTAAGATTTGATAACAACTTAGCAGTGCGTAGTACTTAAGTACCTACTGGCTACTATCGTAGTTAACGGCGAGTACACTTATCTTCATTCTGCATTAGCCAGTCATACAGAAAACTAAAAATTAAAATGTATATATTTTTAAATATTTTAAATGAAGATATTAAATTAACGTACTTATAAATTCTATAGATATGAATTATTTATTTTATTATAACATAAAATGTGTATTATATTATAATTGCTTATGCTTATACTACTTATTATAAATTGTGAAAAAAAAATGCTCATCAAGATACGGTATACACGAGATATTATATAATGATAGTATTTCGATTATATTGTGGAGCATGCGGCATTTGCGATTCAATGTTAATATTATATACAGCTGGGGCGCAAATCCATCGGGGTTTAAGAAGGTCTACGCGCCGCCGTGCCGCCACAATTGACGCCACTGAGACCGCAGACGCAACCACTATCACTCTCACAGACCTTTTAAAAGGAATACACACTTATTACGAGTCGACTCGTCCGACCTACTGTTACTG
Organism: Rhopalosiphum padi; assembly: GCF_020882245.1. Lineage (NCBI taxonomy): Eukaryota > Metazoa > Arthropoda > Insecta > Hemiptera > Aphididae > Rhopalosiphum > Rhopalosiphum padi. The sequence goes on along the minus strand of NC_083598.1, from coordinate 11,008,994 downwards.
TGACTTCATAAAATATTTATGCGTTTTTGTTTATGTACAAAAAACCCCGCCCTCGTCGTTGTATATGCTACTATGTGTTGTATAAGCAGCTCACTTTCATCTCTCGCCAGATAAAAATCATTTCGAAGAGAGTGTGACCGATTCCATTTTTCACATTTCCAATTAAATACCCGTGATACGTTGTTTTTTTAAGTACGTTAATTTAATATCTTCATTTAAAATATTTAAAAATATATATATTTTAATTTTTAGTTTTCTGCTGTATGACTGGCTAATGCAGAATGAAGATAAGTGTACTCGCCGTTAACTACGATAGTATAGCCAGTAGGTACTTAAGTCTTAAGGTACTACACACTACAAAGTCGTTATCAAATCTTAAAAATATTATTACATTTCAATTATCTATATTATTCTCGTTTAATGTATTATAAATAGCTAATTTAAATCCAATTTATCGTTAAATGATAAAACAAATACTCGTTAAACAAAATTAATAAGATCAATGTAATATTAAAGGTAATAAGTATATAATTATACTACTATAGTCTATAGTACATAATGTACAATGTAACATCATCGTATATTATACACTCCGTAGATAACTAGTGCGGATTTGTTATCTTGTATACTATATTATTATTATAAAATTACTATTATAATACTTTAATTTCAGGTATATAATATTATATTATGACAAAATATGTAAAATATTCTTAATCATTTATCTAGATAAAGTAGTAAAAGCGGATGAGTTATTATTTAAGATATACAATATATATCATACATGTCAAGTCATAATCTTGTATAATAAAGGTAATTCTGAGTAAACTCAGTGAGTTGTCGTTTGTCATTATGCCAAAATTAAGGTACCTAGACGGCTAGACTACATTTTTGTCTTTTAATATAAACTATAATCATTGTTAAACTTTTAGTTTTAGTTATTTATATGGTACCTATATAACAATACTTGATTTTTAAAAATCGAAATTCTAAAAAAGAGTCGATGAAAACTTGCATAAAACATAAAGTATAAATTTTGTTATTAATAATAATTCGTTTTTATTTAAATTGTGTTCTTAATAGTCAATACTCAATATTACGTAAGACTTTCAACAATTATTGATTATAATGGTAGGTACTTGAGGTTCAGCTATATACGTTACGACGAGTGAAGTATGTCGTCACTACATTAGTTTTACATATAAATAATTAGGAATCTATAAGTGTATAAGACAATGGATTTTTCTGTTGCTTCCTATATACCTATAAAGTTTAAACTATATAATACAATAGCTTATGGTTTTATACGTGTATAATTTTTTTTATACGTACCTACCTACCTAATAAATTATACCGTTAATTATGAATTATAATTTATTTATTGATAAGACCAAAAATGATTAAATATTTGTATCTAAACATTAGTCTCGTCACTAAATTCCATACAATATTAGTCACCGTTATCGGTAGGTGACGTCATCGAGTCGGACACTGCGCGCCGTTATCGTTATAATAAGTACCGTTTGTACACGCAACTACAACTGTCGCCTGTACATAATATAATACCGCGTAATGGAGTAGTGCACTATAATATAGCGCCGTATTGTGGAGAAGCTGACACGTCACTCCGCGATCGTATATCTGAAACGTCGTAGTCCGATTTATTGGCCTTAACGACCGCGCGATCAGATTATTTATCGTTATTATATAATAATATTATTATCACGCAGTTTCGGCAACAAATAATTGCTGGTTGTCGAAAACGTAATATATAAATAATAATAAATTATCGTAGGTAGGTATTCCTTAGTTTAAGAGAAATGAGAAACACACGTTGCACATTATAAGTTATAAGTTATAACTATGTATAGGTGCACGTTAAACTTTTGAAAATCTTGTTTTAATGGCACTCGAAAAGCGGAAGCTAATTATACTGTGGAGACTATATTGTATGACGACTTTAACGAGTCCAAAAATAACTATTAATAATATTCACGGACTTTAAATCCCTTGATAAATTAACTTGTGCACGTTCGTTTTTTATAATGTACAACGGTGCATGTACGATGCACTTTACTCGAAGTCTGAAACTTTTACCACCAATGTTCACGGAATGATCGGCAAATTTGTCTAGCACGTGTTTAGCTGCTTTAGCATTATCAGCTATACAATCAGTATACAATTCTGATCTCAAAATATGATCGTGTACTAACTTTTTTTTATTTTTTTATACTTCAAAACTTTAGATCTTTCTCACCTCTGAGCAAGTCAGGACTATAGTAATTTAAATACTACAATAATTATATATTTTGTGGTCAAATTGACCAATTTTATGAAAAGTAAATATTACTAGATCTTTGTATAAAACGATGAAATCGTAAAGGGAAAAAATTTTGTAAAGTGTACCACCCTACTGTAAAGTGGGTGTCAAATTTCGAGCGGATCACTGAAATAAATAAACCATATAATTTATTGAATACTTAAGATGATTCAGAACTGAAACAGTTTATCAGCCTATTTCACTATAAGTAAATTTAATAATATGTTTTTTTTATATTGCAGGTATTAATGTATTTTATTTTACTATTATTATTACTGTAGGTTAATTTAATTTTTACTGAAAAAATTGCATTTATTATATTATCAGCATTTACTTATTATAATAAATAATAATACATATTTAATATATTATATTTTCAATTTTTTCGAAAACTGTTTAACGTAAAAATTTTCTTTTTCCCTAGTTATTATGAAATGTACTGGAAAATGTTTACTGTAAAGTGACTCCTCCCCCATAAAATAAAGACCAACTAGAACTAATTTTCCTCCCCCATAGTTGAAAATTAAAATATTTTCACTGCCTCAATGAAAAAAAAATAATAATTGTAAAATCAATAGAAGCGGACCGCTTAGAATCAAAAATTGTGTAGCTTTACAGCTGAAATTATTTTACAAAAATAACTTTTACTATACCTAGTAAATAACCCTATGACAGAAATACGCATACTTATACTGCTCACTTATTGACATCTATAGGAATATTAGAACCTATTGTACCAATTTATAGGAATCCGAATGGCGCGCAGACCTACCTAATAACAAGCTCTTATACCTCTTAGAAATCAAAAATAGTACCATATGTCCACATACAGACCTAAACCCCATTTATTCAAGCGGAAAAAATGAAGCAACTATAAAAAGACTACGTATAGATCACTCAAAGATGTCCCATAGACATATTATGCGAAGAGAAGAACCAACACTGTGTCAAACTTGTGGAAAACTTCTTACAGTCAAACACCTCCTTGTGTACTGTTGAAACCATATGGAAACTAGAAAAAACATAAGAATGCCTGACATTCTCTTTGAAGCAAGGCCGTAACTGAAAAAAAATTTCGGGGAGGGATCAAACATTTTTTTTAATTATAAATGCTGAAAATTTTTAGTCAATAAACTATATTCATTACTAAAATATTTCTACTTTTAAAAATTTCGGGGGGGAGGGATCTGGATCCCTTGGACCCCCCTCCCCCCACAGATACGGCCTTCTTTGAAGCACTAAACCCAATTTAAATAAACATAAAAAAAAAACCATCTTATTTCTCAGACATATTGATATGTATAACTTAATATAGAAAAATCATTGTATTCATTCATGTACCTATGTAGACATGTAGCATTAATATTTAGTATTGCTGTAAGCTAATAACCCTATAGTTGTTGAAACTGCGTGTACAAAGAATTAAAAAAAAAAAGTAACTTAACTTCTCAGACTAAAACTACACAGTATATACTTATATATATTATAATTATGTTATGTAGCCAACTTATTGAATATGGTATTGTATGCTTATTATTGTTCACCTAAGAGTATTTGTAATTAAACTCAGTTTTACAATAATTTCAAGCGTATTATTATATAATATGTTTAATGACTACCGTACTATTATTATTATGAACGGTAGTTCATCATTCTAACTATACCTGCTAAAGTACTTACTCAAATACTGTAAATAAGAAGTATTGTTATTTATTAATGATCGACTACAGAGCATCTACAGTACAGACAATAAACAATTTGGAATCTATATTATATGCATTATGCATTATGATTTATATCATTATATTAACTATATTAAAACTTTAAACGCAATACGCAATCAATATTATTATATAAATAAAAAGAAAACATACAAAATGTAATTACTAATTACTCTGATTAAAAAATAATAGAGCCTAAAATAGCTTATTTTTCATTATATTATTGGCTATTGAATAACACGGTGTTGGTCCATCCGAATCGCTTGCATAAAATAAATAACGTTTTGCACGAATTGTATAGTGTACTTTTCAAAGGATATGTTCAAGTTGCATGCGATATTTTTAATACACATACCTAAGTAAATTACTCATGTATAAGTTATGACTACCATTTAATATATCAATATTATATTATTATGAAGTAGGATGGTCAAAATTAAAAATATTTAATATACTAACAACTAACAGTATTTCATACTTAATTTCGAAATTCAAAATTATGGCAATGAGATTAGTCAATATTTTTTAGTACAGCTACTGTTTTTATTTTTACTTTCTTTAATTGCTTTGAACTCCGATATTTTATTTCATTCCAAATTACGGTATATAAAATAATTTGTAAAATAGCTTAAAATTATCTTTTTTTTAAAGACATTATACAATTTGATAGTAAAATATTGAAAAGTGGAGTGCACTGTGGCTTGTAAAATATTTCTCTATATTAATTAAAAAAAGAAAAATTCTATTTAGTTGATTCTATTATAGAATCATTATTTCCATAGAGTTTATTTTTGAGGATAAAAATACATTAGCATCAAGTGTCTTAACTAATGCCGAGATAATTAGTAACGATGCAAAATATTATGTGTTTGCATAATAATATTCTTAGAACCTAAATATGTGATGAGAAAATAATTTTTTTGTTTAAAATGTAAATAATAGAAAAAATAAAATTGAAATAAGAGTGAAATATTTTTTAACATCACTTGTATAATACTTATAGTAGGTACCTATAGTTATCTTTCGCGCGTTGAATGGATAAATAAAAAAAGGTCACTATAAATACCCTACATCAGTGATTAGTATGTAAATAGTCATTTTCTAACACCATTTTTATATTCTGTTATGCTTTTTTTTTTTTTTTATATAGGAAAATTAAAATTATGTCTTATTGTTAAATTACTTTAGTCATTTTATACTATATTGTAAGGTATATTATTAACAATATCTTTAAAATTCTTATTTGCTACAACTATAGGGTCTTATAATCTACATTCTACCCACATAATTATTTTGATAAATAACAGAATACAATAAGACCATATATTATGATGAACTTCGAATATCTTCACAAAATTAGAAAATTATAGAATAAGACGTGTTTTGGTATTTATACATTTTAGAATATAAATATATAAAATATATTTAAATTTACCTACAATCATAATAAATGTGCTGACTTTAGTCGATTATACCTATGTATTATTTATCAAGGTAACTTTGAAAATTAAAAAACTTCCAGACTTTATTCAAAAGTTCAATATTGTACACACTTTTTATTTAATTATATAATATTATATACGATATCATTTATACATTTTTATTTATAGAGAATTCAATTATGTAATTGTCAGCTGTTTACTGTTTACTCAAAGATTATGTTTTCCAAAGAAGTGAAGTAAACTTAATATAAAAAAATGATGATAATATATTATATTTGTACAACAAAAAGTGAACAACTAGGTATATAACTGCTGTCTGTTTAAAATAAATATAAATATGTAATAAAAATATCAATACTAAAATTGTTAGTTCATTGCAAAACGATTCAATTTACTTCGATTTAATACAGCCTACATATTTCTTTCAAATCCTAAAAAAAACATAACTCGTACATATTTATTATAATCATATAGGAAGAGGAAAATCATTATTTCTTACTCAAAATACCTGCCCATGTCATTGGTTAAATCTATATGTAAGTTTGTTTGCACATATAATAATACCAATGATGGGAACGTATTATTATGTACCTATATCATATTATAGTCATTTTATTCTTGTACCCATTTCTATATAATATAAAGGAATAAAGAATATGATAATATTATAATGATTTTGAATACCTACCCATTTCATTTTTTTTTTTATATTTATGTCTTACTTATAAAATTCTATAAGTATACACAATTCACTTTATGAGCTTTAATCACGAAAGGAATTCTTATTCAATTTGGGTTATTTATGTTTTTTTCTTCAGTCAAAGATAAGACATACCAAATATATACTTTTAATATTATTCTCTTTACTATTCATCTTTCTATCTTATGCCATTACATATATTATTTTTATTTATTTTTTAATTAAAATTAAAAGCAACGTAATGTTTTTCAACCATGTTTTAGATTCTATTGAATGTTAAAGATAACTGCGGTCTTCTGATGTATAAATTGATAAAATGAATTATTTGATCACAATAATACCAATTTGAAATTTAATTATTTTGATTAACTGTATATAAATATATTAAAAGAAAATATTGCTATTAATATATGGTATTAGGTGTTAACATATTTTTACTTATTATTAAGTTAACATAATTTCGAATTATAATATATTTAAAATAGCTAATAGCCAGCTCAATAGGTAGGTAATCAATATTTATTAAACGGATTATTATACTACAATATAGTCTACATAATATTGTATAATAATTAATTATTCTGCAGTATTGCCGTATGAGTAATGAGCTTCTTCCTTATTATTTTAGTCTTGAATTAGGTACTATATTTTATTTATTTAATGTTAACAAATTAAAATAAACACTTGCTTCCTAATTTGATTTTTGTTACCTCAACGTAAAGGATACCCAGAGTTTAATTTTAGGGAGAAGTGGGCCTCAGAATCGGGGTCAGCACAAAATGAGGACCTCCAAAGTGTGATTTTTTTTTACATTCAATTATCCAATTATAAGAAAATTCTGATATATTATATTGAAAGTTTAAAATTAATTGCATTAGGTACAGGAGTTATAGATATTATAATAAATGTATAGACATTAGACATAATAATATTATACTATATAATATTTTGTTATTTTGTAGGTAGTACCATTAGTTTTGTTGTCGATTGGAATGTAAAGATTATTAATTGATTTATATATAGGTAGGTAATAACTAAAAAGGTACCTAATATTGTTACATTAATATAACATGTTATAGATTAGTCATTGCTCTAGTGCTGACTGTTGAACAGTTGAGCTATAAAATTATGTCATTTATTTCATAGTTTTAGGCTTTTAGTGATTAAATAATATTATTTCGAACATTGAACTGAATATCACAACGATATCAGTGAGACTGTATGAAGGACATAATATAATATTAATAATATTAAAAACTATTTAATGATTGTGAAAATAATACCATGTATATTTATAATGTCATTTAAACTTTCAGAGCATACATAAGGTCAAGATAAGTGATAACTCTTCCTCATATAGTAATTTATATATACGTATTATTATATACTTAGTACCTACATATCTTCGGGGGTAGTTCAGTATACTAGTGTGTTGTAACTTGTAGATATAATAGCTGTTATAGCACACCGAGTTCAATATTTGACCATTGGGACTGTTGAATGTTTGACAAATGACAACATTAAATTATTACTTATAGTGTATCATTGAAAAATACTAGGCCGCCTACCAGTCCGCCCTATTTATGGATAATGACGTGAAGTAATGATTTTATTTTATCACTGAAACTTTATTCACAGTAGACTGTTATTAATATATTATATTATATATCTATAGAGCTAAGAAGTATGCATTTTATCATATTAAAATTTCAACATTTAAATCATATTATATAATTAAGTAAATAAAGGATTTGAGTGTATTACTAGTAGTATATTTAAACAAAAAAATAGTTAGCTTTCATATACCTAAGTATAAATTTAAAATTTTATCAATGGTACATAATAGCAAGCTATATTTCGAAAACAAAAGACCAAATAGAGTTTATTATATTCCTGTAAAGTATGCTTTTAAATTCAATTTTGGTCAATTTTATTTCATTAACATTTAGAACCTACGTTAATTTTTTTGCCAGTTCAGTTAAAAAAAAAACACATTAGTAATGTAAAAAATATTATTTATAATTATAATTGTGTATTTGAAGAATTAGAATAATTTAAATATTTTTCATTTTGTATACATTTTTTTATACTTAATGTAAAAATAATTAACCACGTTTTTTCCCTTCTTTTTATTATTTTAATTTCCTCCCTAGTTCCCTACGTATTATGTATATATTTTTTACTGTTTTTATTTAATCTCTCTATCTCTAACTCAAGCTGAGCTTATAAGAGATAGGTAATTGTTTAATCTTGTATTATGTATTTATGTACCTACTTATAATACGATTCAAATAAAAATAAAATTAATCTATAGTCAATACAAATGTTCAGGATTTAATATTTATTCGTCGAAACAGAAATTCATATTTATATAATTATATGTTATGTTGTTATGATCAATAGCGCGAGTGGTAAATCTAAGAGATAACAAATAAATAAAAAAATATAGTTTTAGTAGGCCTCTTATATCTAAATACATTTTTTTAGATTTTTTAGATAGGTTAAAGGTAAAGTAGATATAAATATAATTAATAGGTATTTATTTGAAACAATTTATGATAGTGTTTTTCGTTTGTGTAAGCAATTGATTATGTTAGAACTAAATACATAAAGTCAAGGTTTGTAGATCGTTCTCATTTTTGTTTTTATTTGTTCAGACGTTGTAACAATCTGATGATTAAGGTCACCGTCCGTTTCGTATCCGTTCATATGTGACGTATATATAAAAAATAATAATAATAATATTGGACATTATAAAAACGGTAGGTCAGTTGACTCGTTTACTCCCTCCGCGCAACGAACGTTTATAGCCGTATACGAGTGTGGGTAAGAGAACTAAGAAGAACTCGACGAGCTCGCCGATCGAGTGTTAGACGTTTTGTATACAAACGTATACAATTACGGCGGCGGTGAATCGGTTAAACGCTCGTACCATACGAGACGTGTGAAATCGAGGGGAAAACAGTGCGTCCAGCCCGGAAGGTCAGAAAATATTCGATTTGGATCGAAAATGAAAATGACATTTTAGTGTATAATAATAATATGTTATAAATATTATCCTTGAGAGTGTTGCGAACGGGCACGGCGCGTCGTCGTGGTGATGTCGAGTACTCGAGTGTGCATTGGTGTTAAATAGTGATTAAGTCGTCCCGGCGTAGCGGCGTCATCGGGGCAATCGCCAATCGCGTTGATTCCGACGCGAAAGCGGCAGCAGCTGCATTCGTGGTCTGTATGCGTCGGCGTCGAGAATATTCCGGTTAGGCGCCGGGGACATTCCGGTCGGCTCCGGTTGGTCGCACTGTGCACCGTCTGCAAAACAGACGGTCACCCACGCAGATAAAGGGATAAAACGGAGTTACGAAAAACAACAAATGAGATAACACGTTCGTTCATTATTGCACGCGCAACAAGAACGGCTACTGTAATTATTTAGTAAAATAATAACAATAATAATATATTATAATAATATTTAGGTAATCATGTACAAAACGAAATGTCTGATAACGTCCTTATAGCTTAAGTGTTGAAATTCAATCCGTCGGTAATCTTTAATATTATATTATATTTTTAATTTTTTTCTTCCCTTTTTTTTTTTATTTACAAATGACACAGCATGTACTGCCAGCCAAACTGCAACAACTCTACGTCCAAATTGAAAGATGGTATGTAGATATATTAATATATTTTGTCCCGTTTTGGTCACAGTCTGATAACGTTATTGTCATAGGTATTTATATTTGAATGTTAGGTATTTTAATTAACTAGATTCCAATACAAATTGGATGAATGTGATCATAATATTATGTAGGTTAAATCTTGAAATTTATGTAAATACGGATTTTAGTTTTGTCACCAAGCCAATTTAATAATATTTACAAGGAATTTACTACTCTATAAAAATTATGTATATTTTATTAAGCACCTTATTGTGTGTATACACACATATTTTTAGTAAAAACAATTTACTATTAGTGTTTCTGTGTTTAACTATTATAGTCATAATTCAAAACCCTCAATGATTAGCTAGTTGGTTTGAGAATAACATTTTGTTATCAAATATAATATACAGTTTTAAATGATTGTAAATCGTTGGACATATTTGATCATTTTGAAACTAAACATTTGATTATATTCATATTCATTATGTATCTTATTACTTAAGTAATAAAATAGTAATTCCATAGCTGATTCACACTTCTTTATATTATTACTTGTATAGTATAAAGTATTTCAAACAGATGTTTTAATTATTTACAAACATTTGGTTGACATACTTATTTTAAATCTACTTGTATCTTATTCTTATATGTAATCTATATTTTTTATATTTCTTGAGATAAAATAAATATGATGTACATACATACCAGAATACTTATACATTGTAAGGAACACTTAAAACCACATGCATTTTTTTCTCATTACTGCAAAATTAGTTATATAATGTTTTCTTATAATAATTTATAAAATATATTTATCTCGGTATATAAATAATTCTATGTAATTATTTGCATAATAATTAAAGGTATATAGGTTCTAATCTAATTTATTGTTATTATTAATTTATATTATGTTTATATGAATATTTTGATTAGTTATAATTTTTTATTAATAACCCAATTCTATGAAATTTATACATATAATATGCAGGTAATAAAATATTTAGAAAAGGTTCACATTAACTTTTGGTTACTATCATGTATTGTATTGTATATTTTGTGAAAGATTTTTTTGATATTTTAGCTTTTTTTTAAATGAAAAATAATATAGCGAATCGTGAAATCAATACTACAGTACTTATCTATTTTTAGTTTACCTAGATTTTAGTTTAGTTTAATATTTCACAGTAAACTTCACTCTATTTTAAAATAATACTTATTTTATGTTTTCATAATATATTACAATTACTTTTTTCCCAAAAAAGAATATCTAGTTTTTGTGCTTGTCAACTAGCTGTTCTAAACTCTGAATTCCTTAGTTTACTTATACTGAATTCAAAGCTGATATTTCCTAAAAACAATATTCAATTTATTTATTAAAGTTAGATTAGGAAATGGTAAATTGTTTTTTTGTTAGTAGGTATAGGTTTGATTTTGTAAAGTAATTGATAGAAAAATACAATTTTTTTCAAATTGATTTAAATATTTAATTTTTTTGGTTTAAATTTTAGTCTTACTAATATTATATGTTTATGTCAAGTTTATCTGTTATATTTATACTTATTAAATAATTTAATTTAAATTATCTGATCTGCTCCTAAATAATTTTAATTATTAAAACTTAATTTAGAAGCAAAACTATATGCATTATTAACTAATTTATGTATTATTGAGTTTTTATTGTTAATAGTAATTACCTATTGTTACCCACTTGTTACAAAAATTGCTTTAAATATTAAGAACTACAAATATTTTTGGATATTCTTATTAAATAAAAACAAGTATATAATAAAATTAACTTAGTAACTCTCAGAAATCTTATTTTTTTTATTTATTTGAACTCAGATTTTAATGCATAATTTAAAATAATATTTAAAAAAACCGATCTTCCTTAACATTTACTGTGAATTTTCATTTATTACTCAATCCAATTTAATGTTATCAAATCACTGATTAATTTTGGCAGATCTGAACTATGTACTTATCTTATCTTTAAGAATGTAGTTATAATATGTAGTATTAAATGCAAAGATATTTTGGTTTAAATTATCGTTTCTCAATCTTTTATTATTATTTTTACTATTATGCCTAGAATTCATATATACCCGCTTATTTCCTTAGGTATATATCTACTTCCAGATTGCAGTTCTCATTTAAAAATGATTCATTTTAAACACTATTTGTATAATGTTCTTATCAAATTTTAATAATATTATTACATAAATTATATATTTTGATACTAAATACTAATGCAAAAAATATAGTATATTACCTAAATTAGTTGTATATTAATTTTATTATAAATTAAATTTAAATATCAAATTTTAGTAAAATAAGTGTTTATATGTATAACATTTAAGATAATTTATTGTTAAAAAAATCTATTATACCAATTTAATTGGTAATGTGCTTAGTATTATTTATTTAATTGGTAACTTTGTGTTTTACTTAAACTAAAAGAGTGATTAGGTTACGCAATTAAAATAAGATGAGAAATACATAGAATCTGTAAAACCTGAGTGTATTTTTATTTAAGTACAGCTTTTGTTAAATGTATAATACTTGCTATATAAAGTAGTTAAATTGTATGTGTAAAATGGATACTAAAAAAAAAATATTTTAATTGGTATAAATAAAATAAAAAATAATTAAGCATATAATCACTAATACATTTAATTGTCTGAATTATAATAGTCAGATACTTAATGCTTTATTAACTTATAAAAATATATAATAGAAATGCTTTTTTTATTTTATGTTCTGTTAATCAATATAATATTTATATATATATATATATATAATAGCACATTTTTTATTGTTCAAATCTATCCTCATTTATAGTGTCTATACTATACTGGAATAGTTGCCTTTTTTGTTGTATTAACTGGGTCAATAAACTTTCATTAATGTTTGGATTAATATCCAATTAGTATTGTATTCCATACAATTTTAAAAGGCTTTACATGAAATCATTATTGAAACCTTTTAAGTATAAAAACATAACAGCAAGTTAACATTCGTGTGTCATTAGTTTAGTTTGAATATTTCCATTACAAATGAACTGTAGTTTTCAAATGGAGATCATTCAAGGCCCCTGATGATAATTTACGTTCTAAAATAATTATTACACGTCTGAGGGTCTCCTGCTGAGCTTCTGGATAAACGCATACATTATGGTCGATTGCCTCTCAAGGGTGTGAACAGTAATTTATTGCGCCCTCTTTTTTGGAGTTTCTCCCCTTTTACTGAGGTTTTGTGGATAGAATATTGTTTCCTTACACTATGCCGTTATATTGCAAACATCAAATGAAATACCTCCTATCATAGTCATGTAACAATGACCTAAGGTATCGTAATATTAGATTTTATTGCCTAGGGCTGCTGAAATTATTACATAGGTATAATAATTTCGACAAATTTTTTTTTTATATAAAATAAAAGAATACAAAAAAATAAGATAAACCTCAATTTTTTGATACATTAAATTAAACGTCGTGCTCTCATCAGTCTCATCTGATGTTTTCGTCTTACTAACCTACATCGTATTTTAATTTAGCAGAATCTATATTATGCTCTTTGCTTTAATAGTAAAGTAAATTTAATTATTCTTTAAAAATCTAAAAATAAATATTCATATTATGTAAAATATTACGAAGATTTTTAATTTTTATTGATAATTTTTAACTAAGTTATAAGTATGTAAAATATTAAATCTTTAAAACTTTCAAAAATACTTTATAATTAAAATATCAATAAAATCTTACGTGATGCTATAGATAATATTCTTACTTTAAGTTTGATAATAGGTAAATTGACCTCTAATAGGTAGTAAAGCTAAGAGTATAAAATGGATTCTGCTGACTGCTAATTTACTATATTGTACATAAGTAAGACGGAGACAACACATGCGGGTATGATGTCTTCTAAAATGTTTTTGAAATAATGATAAATCAGCCTATATTTTTAAGGATATTGTATATATATTTTTAATTTTTCTATTAGTAATTTATTTCCCTGTGTGTAATAAAATTACATGTTGAAATATTTTTTCCCAAACGCATTATATATTGCTATATTATATTATATATTTTCGCTGTTAACATAAGTCAATACCGCAGTTAATAGTAGAATGGTGTGGTAAAATTAGTATTAATAATTTTTAAATTGCATTGTGTATCGAGTTTCTAGTCTTTAAATATGTTTTTGAATTACAACATAATAAATTAAAAAGTGTTTTTATGTTCAAATATTAAATTTCATTAAGATTCTTCATAAGAAAATTTCTTTAAATACTTTTAAAAAAAATTATTGCAACGTGTCTTTAATACTTTTAGAATGCTGTAGTAAAAACTTCAAAAATTGAATCTTTGAATCTTGTATTACATTTTTAAATTTTAGCTATTGAAATTGAAAATGTTTATACATTTTAACTATAAGAGTATAATATAATAATTTATCTTATCTCATAAAAATGGACGTTTATGTAAAATAAAATCGCGTCTATATATTTTTTATACTTTGAAATGTCTGAGCGAAAAGTTGAAGATAAACCTTGTATTAAATTTTTAAAGTTTTTGATTAAGACAAAAACATTTTAGAACGTAGATACTTTCAAATCAAGTCTATAAATAGTTCAAAAGTGCTAAAATTCTTTTTAATTTAAATCATATTGAGAAAATGGTAAATAATAATATGAGTATTTATATAATTTGCAGGTGAACATCTTATGTATGGTTATTTATTTTTGAATTACAACAAAACAAAAAATAGATTTTCTGAAAATTGATGTTATATAAACATTACCGATTAATTTTATTTTTTTTTTTAGTTTTTTACTTTACATAGTTCGTTGATTTTTTTGATTTTTTAACCTCCAAAAGTATCAATTAGATTAAATTTGTATTTGAATATTGAAATATTTTATCAGCTCCAAAACATAATAACAGACATACGCATTGTCTTATTCTGTGTACGCACAAACAATATAATAGAAAATAAAACATAAATCGTGGTAAAACTTAATACATTCATCGCTTTGTTTGGAATTTAAAATAAATGCTTTAGTTGTTACAATTTTTTTTTATACTTTCATTAGGTATTTTATTGAATTTAACGTGGATTGAAATAATTTTACCTACCTTTGATGTTGACAATACTGCTGATCATAAATTAATATAATATACATACTATGAGAGATATATGTTAATTATCGTAGCTTAGTCATGTTGAAGTATTTAATTGTAAATAAAATTCATGCACCATTATGTTTACTGTATATATTTATATAAATATATCAATTTATTATAACAATTGATTTTTCAATAATATTTAATTTTAGTCTTCAACAAATATTGTAATAAAGCTCTCAAAGATGATACTAGACACCCAAGCGCAAAAACAAATGTAAATCTGTAAAACAAATTTATTCATTGCTTCGCTCAAAATTTTAAATAATAAAAACGATTAAAATATAATAAACAAAAGCTTTTGTGGACTTTGGCTTCGCTCCGCAGTATCGTTTTTATAATATTTATAATACAATGCTATTTATTATTAGAAGTTTTTTTGTATCAGAATTTTGGTAATATCACAATCCTAACTAATGAAATAATAAACAATTTAATATATTATTTAAAATAATTGAAAAAGATTATAACTGTTATAAGCTTACGCGTACGAGATACATTACATCGTTAGTCCATAATACATGTCTTTCCTCTTGTTACCTGTTTATAGTTTAGAACTTTTACGAAATCTTTATGAATATCTAAACATTTTTTGGGGGGTTTGAGTGAACTAAAATATACTTAAAAGTATAATAAATGTAGCTTATTTTGAATTTAATTATTTAAAAAAATAAATGTTTTTATAGTTGAGTCTAATTATTAATAATTAAGAAACGTGTATAATAACTGCTTAAAACATTTGTTTGAGGATTCAACGAGAGATAAAATATATAATTGAAATATTTTTAAACTTATAAGGTAAATATATATTCTTTAGAAAAAATTCAAGTTTTTAATTTTTTATAAACTGTCAGATTTATGGTCTTGTTTCTAGACCACATAATAGTTTTATTCTTAATGTTTTATTATAAAATGTATAACATAAATACAGTATCTACGGTAGACGGCAACACGAACTGTTGTCTATTTGATTATGTAAATATTAGTCAGTTTTAATTAACCTTAGTTGTAATAACCGCATATAATACACTAGCTGCAGCTATCTCGTGTCATGTAATTTCCTCTTTTGGTAGGAAATTGAATTAGGCTTGGCTAACTAGCATTTCGTTTAATGTACTGTATAAACTGCTAACTCATGTTATTTAATCACGTATAGTACGGTATACAATATAGTACACAAGCGAATTGGTGACACATACGTATTATATTGCCAAGTGCCAACTAGGTTTTGAATGTATTTTTTCGTTTTTTTTTTTTGTAATTTTTTTGGGTTTTATGTGATAATTATCTCTAATAGATGACCAATCTGTATAATAGGCGTACAGATGTTTAACGTATATTTTTTATATACTTGAGAAGCAACAGATTTTAAAGAAAACCCTAAGTTTATTTCTAATGTCTAATTGTTTATCATTTTGACAGGCAATAGGTACTATCAGAATTTAGAAACATATTTAGAAATATACTGATATATTGATGTTTAATCTAGAATAAAATACTATTAGGCTTTTGTTCGATTTGCAAATACAGTTTTAATCTTTCAAATATTGACTATTTTAATTCAAAAAACTTAAACGATATTTATTTAAATAATTCGATTTGTTTTTGTTATAAATGTTATGATGCATATATTTTTTTTTATATAACTCGTACATTTTATTATTATGATTTTAAATCAGAATTTTAAAATACGATAAACCTAGGTTAGGTTTAATAGTCCTCTCTAGATAATATGGTATACTACAATATGTTATTGTTGATTACTGCTGTTAATGTCGAAAGGAGTAACATTTCATATCCTATTTTGAGAAGCCCTGAATCATATACACTGTATTAAATTCTAACATCAAGGGTAGATCTTCGTGTTGCAATTTGTCCGTGACCATTCCGAACAACCTCGTAATTGAATTTCACACAGCCCTACAACTGAGGGTGGACAATAACGTGTCGGGACGTTTTTCTAGGTAACTTAATCTCTCCATTCGCTTTCTCTTGAATTTGTGGTGTAATTGTTTTTGTATAGAAGGACTTGAGTAGAGAAACAAAAAGTGTAGTACTTCGAAAGACAACAAAAGTTGGACGTGATAATAAAATTCGTTTATAATAAGTTTATTATTAAGAATACAACTTTTCAATTCAAATTAAACATTACTATGTGATTGGCTCGTTTGTTTTATTGTTGAATGTTTTGAATAATTAATATTTTGACGTCAGGGAAATACTTTGTTCCGAGTCCCCTGTGTGTGGTATCTTCCGGTGGAAAATTGATCCTGTACGCCCATCTTCGACTGTTTTTATACTGCTCGGGAATAGTGCTCGCCAGAATTTAAATTAGAAATTAATGTTGGAGAGCGAATAAAAACTATTCTAGGATTCTGTGTAACCTTTTATGTAGGTCATATTTATTAAGGGATGCAAAATGGGAATACATGAAAGCAAGTAACGGGCACTTTATGTTATTTTATTCGTTATGAATCTAAACCATTTATTTAATAGGTTAGGTTTTAAGATGTACCTTTACACATAGTATGGCATAAATTCGCTCCGTATACTCGTACATAAAAGTATTTTATTGAATTTACATTTCACTTACTTAAAAATGATTATTATTATTGAATAAAGTTTAGTTATTACTATAATGTATTAACTATTAACATTAGGTATATATTATTCCTATTTATTTTCTTATATAATTTGTTTGAAAATATTTTCATAATTATAATATCATTTTGTATAATTAAGAAATTTCAGTTTATCATTAATTGTATTACATTCATCAAATTAGTCGTGATTCCGTTTAAACATTGATATGTTTATTATTTACGACGGTTTCACATAAAATATTTAATAGAAAAACCGGAAAAGTTATTCTTTTGTGTACAAGTTGTAAGTGTACTCGTAATTGAGATTGTAACTGTATTACCTAAATGTGTTAATTTGAAATCAATAATAAACCATTGCATGCACGAAAAACGATCTAACCGGAGACTGTTTGCGTGTATTGTAAATTAACATCACATTTATTAAATTATTAATTACTATAATGTTATATAATTATATCATATACTATTGTTATTAGATTATAAGTAAATATCGACGTACCGTAAAAAGAACTGATAGGTTTATGTTATAATAATTATAATAAATAGTTTAAAATTGGTATAAATATTTTTAAATTTCTTTGTGTGTTTTTAGTGAATAATAATACATGTAACGGTAAAAGTTTTTAGTTTATAAATATTATTTTTTTGAATTACAATTCAACAAAATATTTTCTTGTCCTGTAATATTACATCTGCAGAATAAACTACAAAAATATTACTTTCACATAAAAAAAAATGTTTTTACTGAAATCGTTATATTTTGTTTTAATATCCACCTTCTTATGTTTAGAAAAAAACATAAATTAAGCATACATAAACTTAAGGTTCCTTAACTGCTATAAGAACAACTTGTATTACGTTTTCAAGCTTTATCTATTAAAATCAAAATTGTATAAGTTTGTAACTACATAATAGTTTGCTAGTTTGCACATTTATGTGGTTTTTATGAATTTTATCAACATTTGAACTACAAATAGACAAAAAGAACCAGAATATTTCGAAAATTATATCATATCTTAAAAATGCTGATATAAATTTTGTTGAAAAATTTAAATCTTTTATGTCATCTCAAATTGGAAAACTAAAGAATGTTTACACCTCTTAAAAACGCCCCCCCTTCCCCCAAAAAAATATTTAAATAAAAATACTCATTGTAAACCTATATATTTATCCGATAAAATTAAAATTATATTTCGAATCTATATGAATTTAGTTTTTAAAGTTATAGATTGAATAATTTATAATACCAAACAATTAATCTATATAGCTCGTTTAATACTATAAACTTTTTTTAAAAGTAATTTATAATTGAATAGGATAGGTATGGTATATTTGTAAACCATTGTAAATACTTACCCATAACGGTTTCTATAATTGTCACGAATTCAGTAGGTTTAAATTGTATATTGTTCATTATCTATCAAGTATAATAATATATTATTTACTCAGTAAAATAATAAATAATATAAATAGGTATTAATATAGATTTTATATTGTCTGACTTATTTCACAATATGAATGACATCGGTATTTTTATATCTTTATAAAAGTATTGGATTTAGGTGTCGGACCCTAAATTTCTATATTATATTATTGTCCGGTAGAAATGGGAATGTTTTGTTTTGTGTGTGGGTCCTTCTAATAATAATTATTACAATTAATTATGACTATTTTGGACGTAGTGGAAGGGAGGTGGGAATGTAGTAGTTGATGTTGCAATGACCCTTTATGTGCCAGATGGCGAATATTGTTTCGGGTGTAGTGAGTGAGAGTGGGCGAAGAAGAACCCCTATCCATATCCCCTTTTTGATTTTGACAAGGATTTTGCTGTCAAGCGTAGTTAACGTAAGATCGGAATCCAGATTTATGTGCCGAGGGGAAACTTTTATATTATATCCTTTTTTTATTTGGTTATTCGCAAAAAAAATACTTAAGACAAAACTTAGGTACCTATTTTTCATAGAAGTTCATACCACAGGGTTAATATAAAATCTATATATATATATATTTTTAACTATTGATAAATGTTGTTAAATTAAAATTAATTTTTAGTTAAAAATACTCGTAAAATAATTAATTTGTTCATAATGTTTGTGCGTAAAGTATCTACAAATTAAATTATTTTAGTTCTATATTTAAATTATAAAATTTAATCTAATCTAGTAATTATACATTCTTAGAAAAATTGGTAAATAAATATATATATAACTAAAAAATTTAAATTTTAAATAATACTTTTTCAACATCCATTAAAAAGTTTTAATTTGTAAAAGTATCTTGTAAAATTACAATTTCGAATTAATTTTCTGTTTTTAATCAATCGGCTTATCTATTCACAATGGTTATAGCCTATATCTAATTTAAACTATAGTAGAACTATTTCATAATGACGCTATTCTGTTTAGAATCTTGTAAAACTATTATCTCATAAACCACGACATGTAATAATATACATATGAATATTTTTAAATTAAATACTTACATTATGTAGGTATGTGTGCATATGTATATTGTGGAAGAGGATGTGGGATATGAAAGCACTAGATATATTTTTTTAACTAAAAAAATAATATTATTGTATTCTTTGATTATTAATTAAGTATAATATAATAGTACTCGTATATATTAATCTAAGCTATGTTAAAAAAAATAATTTGGTTTGATAATTTATTATTATGAATAATTCAGTTTATAATTTTTATGTATTTGCTCCATTTGCATAATATGATATGATGGCAATCATTTCTGCGACTGAACAATAATATTGTACTCTGGTGAACGGCGACACTGACGGGCACTAGCTGACATTGCCTGCCAGTTGCTAGTACTTGCTACTGCTTTTAGTTAGTAGTGGTTCTCGTGACCCGTTCGCAAGTGGTCTTGTTCTCTGTGCGCTTTACTGTGAGAATTTTAAATTAAAATATAATATTTTTAACTATACATTTTACATTTAATTATTTGTATGTAATATTGTTGTATTTTTATATCACGCGTGTTAATATTGTTTGCGTTTTAATTGTTCGTATTTAAAATGTATTAAATTTAATATATAATTTGTATCAAGTGTATAATGAATATATACAACTGATACTCATGTAGTTTATTTTGGTGTTTTCAAAAAATCACCGAAATCAGGTTGACATTTTAATTTTTAATATTTAAAATTGATGTTTTAAGTTCTTAAGTTTTAATTTGTTATTATTAACATAAATAGGTACATTTTTGATTTCCATATGACGATTTGAATGTGATAGATTAATTTCAAATTTGCTTTGTAAATTCACGATTATATTTAAATAAATTAAATGTCCTATGGTTCCTTAGAATTTAAAATTGGCATATTTTAATTTTTTTTAATAATCTATTGTTTCTATTGTTTTAGGAGTTACCATGAGAGAAAAGAAGAGTGGTGCTTTAAGCAAAGTTCAAAAAATTAAAAAACGCCTGAGCCATAGTTTTGGCAGACTTTGTAAGTACTAATTATTTTGTGTCATTGTTTTCTTCTTGCTTAAGCCTATGCTAAAATAAATACATTTTGAGATTAACATGAATGGTTGAAATGTTCATTAATAGCTTAATACATAGGAATGCAGCAATACATAGGAATAGAGTAATACTGATGTTGAATGGTATGATATTAATTTAAATGGTGAACTGGGGAGGTTGATTGTTTTAAGTATTACGGTTACCTGTGTTAGGACAGAGTTGTATTTCTATCTTGGTGGAATGCCTACGCGGTCCGTCAGCCTACGGATTCTGCGAACTTCTGACGCGTTTCCTTTCTTTGTGTAAAATAAAATGATAAAAATATCGTATATTTAAAGTGCTTGTTAGCTTATAATTATTGTCCTTGCTGTAGTATTTTATAGAAAATACTGTTGTTTGTTATATGGTACTTAATTTGGTTAATCATTTTTATTTTTATTCCATGTTTTTACGGATTCAGTCTCCTAATTGGAATCTATAAAGTAATTACTCGTGTTTCAATTTCTAAAGATTATATTTATGTTCTAAATTTTTTTTTGTTAATTATTTAAGGTTTTAAAAAATAAAATATTATCTATTCATTTATATCATTAGAATATCATTGCGTATACATCTCAGACGTGTAGGGTATATTGTAGAGTAAACTCATGCAAGGCATCCAAGTTACCTCACCCTAATATTTTTTTTTATAATTATTATTAGTTGTTAGATAATACGTTTGGTACTGGTAGTAAATTTAATTAAACATGGAAATTATTAAATATTTTAGTACATGAATTAATTATAGTTTGTAATAGGTATGGTATAGTTGGTATACAGTGAACACTGTTGTACATCTTGGTTATAATTTTGTTTGCCTTCATTATTTTCACTTAAAATGTTATTTTAATTCCGTCATACCATTGATTATATAGATACTAGTATTCATAATCAATGTTCATACTAATATTTCAAATATATATATATTTATTTTATATTGCATTCTTACTGATATGTATGAAATACATTTAGCAGTATATCTTTATTTTAAACGGATTTATGCATATTCTTATATTTAATCCGAATAAACCATAGTTAGTAAAAATTAATTTATCATTCGTTGTTTCCGATTTATAACATTTTTTTCCAAATATATCTGAATATGAATTATGATAATACCTATATGTACAGGCGATTAAATTACATTTTAACTATGGATATTAGAATAAATTGAATTTTACTTCCTTTCTGTATCGTTTACGTTTTTTCTAATGAAAAAATTAGTTATTGAATTTCTGTATTTTGTTTACTTTTCTATATTTTGTAATATCATATTATAAATAGTATTATTTTTTCTATATAAATGGTAAATGGTTATAAAATACGTTTAAGTAAAGTACGAAGGTTTGTTTTACTCTATAGATATTTTTTCTTTTGTATCATATGATAACATTTGTTATACAATTCTTATTTTACAATAATTATATAGTTAACCGACTGGGCAATGGAATACCTAGTAACGTATTGCAGTAATGCTCCAGTAATACGCGCGTCTAAACATTGATATATTATGTAATTATAAAATCGGATGATAAATAAGTTAGTTATTACTATGTCACTTGTGGTCAGTTGCCGTTGTCATGCATTTCTGTTCATGAATATTTTAACTAATTCAATTATGAACTAATATGTCTATATATAGATACCATAAACTTTAAGAATGATACTGAGTTTTTTATTTATAATGTATAAGCAAATAAGGTTTATATATTAGTATATATATATAGGTCTACAACCAATAAATAATGTGGTGAGAATTTTTTATTTTGAAATTTATTATAAGCATACAAATTATGTAAATATTTATATTATTACCTTAGTGTTCAAAATATTAAATTAAAATTTTATAGTTACTTTTTTATGTTGTCTTATTGAATTAATGAAGTATTACAACGATTCATTTTGTATAGTTAAGTTTTTAATTAATTCAAGGGTCTATTAATCCTCCATGTAGTTAGAAAAGACTACAGATTCCTTCCATAGGGGTTATTTTCCATTAGTAGAATTAAGGTTACTTCGTTCTCAGTGTTTTACCGAAACTTTAATTTTTAGGAATCATAAAATGTATATTTGTATTTGAAATTACATTGTTTTAAGTGAAATAACAATAACAATAATAATAATGTAATCTTCATAATTCTTTTATTATGACTCATTCGAAACTTCATTATAGATTACGGTGTAATATAATGTAACACGTCTATGAAAAATCATTACAGAATATTGTAAGATAATTTGCAATAAATCGGGTCATCATTATCACTTTGATCTTCTGATATACTTTAATATATTATACCTATAAATAATATATGTTTGTAAATATCAATAATAAAAATAGTTCAACAAAAATAGTGTGATATATTTAATAATTATTACAAATTTATAAACTTAAATGTATTTATTATAAGTATTTATTTTAAAGAAAATGTTATATTATGTCATGATTTCAAAACTATATTATTATAGTTTTCGCTGAAATTAAATAAATGTTGTATCAGTATAACAATTATTGCCTGGAGGCTCACTCTTCTCATGTTTGCCTTGGCTGTTAGATGTCTGGTTGATGATTCATTTTCGTACATAGGCATTAGGCAGGGGTGCTAAACATGTGTTGTAGTATGTACATTTCAAATTTGTGATGCATAATATAGTTACAGATTACCGCGTGTTAAATTCTATAGCTTAAATTAATATTAGAATTTTAACTGTATGTAAACTTAATAATTTAAATCAATAATTCGATAATACATTTATAGTTTTATTTAATATATATATATATATATTAGTTATTAATACGTACCTGTATGAATTAGTTCATTTTATTGTGATAAAATCAGGACATAAAACATATACCAGGTGTTACTTACTTGTCTTACCTTACTTATTTTGACACAGGATAGTAGGTAGTCAGTTAAATAAAACTTATTATTTATCAAATAATTATTATTGAAAACAATGTGGAGGTTGGTTAAGTCTCAGAAACGACCGTTTTTTTTTCAAAATAATATTTTTTTAAATAAATATTATCTATATAATCTAGATATAGATAATAACTATTAATTCAAATCATTTTACTGCATATAATGTCTTTATTCTGCGTTGAAATATTATTATACAGATTATATTTTCAGTATTCCAAATTGAGTTATATGCGTTTGTCGCTTTTTATAAATAAGCCTGTAAGTTGATACATACTGCATAGGAAGTAGAATGAAAAGATGAATACGAGTAAATATAAAAATTGGTAGTTATACGTGCATTGAGTTCCGGAAAACAGTTTAAACCCTAATTGTCATTCGATGCGCATGCTTATACTGTACCCTGCGCATGTGTAGATCATAAAAACCAAACCAATAATATGGTGGTAGCCGCCTCAATGTTCACACCGCATTAAATCACGTACTTTTTTCTTAAATAAAATGTAAATCGTTTTGCCTTACGTTATTTATTCTTTGTGACTATTATATCTCAGCAATAATATCAGCAGTAAGATGTTTTATTTAATATTTTTAACTATGAAGAACGATTGTCAATAATTATAAATATTTGTTTTAAGCCACAATATAAAACGTATATTATTTAATACTTCATATATATATAATATTTAGTGTATATATTTTGTTTTCAAAAAAAAAAATTAAAATTAAAATTGGACTGTATTATTTGTTTCGTTACAATCCGTGTTTTCAACTGTCAAGTGTCCTGACTTTAAAAGCTTTGGTATTTGTCTTTGAATAAGTTAACCCCATTCGCCGAGGGAGATAAACTTGTCGTTTAAAATCTTTCGGAGGGGATGTCTTTATCCTAAAGGTCTTATGTGAATTCGTTCTTTCTTAACACCTGTTTCTTAGGTTATTATATATATAATATTATATACGTATTGTGGATTTCGTTTAGTTGAATTTCTTGAAAATATTTTATAATATTAAATTATTATAAAACAGTTTATTTATTCCTAAATTATAAATTAGATATTATTTAGCTTTTTAATTTAACATATTTTGTACTCATTTCATGATTTATTACTATAATCGAAGTATAAATATTAATGGACGTCCATAAATAAATACGTTTATGGCTATATTTTAGAATATACTATTTTGTTATCGATATTTATATGGCAATGATAATACAAGAATCAAATATATTTTAGGATATTTATACATATTATATGGTTTTAGGACTTGGTGTCGAGTGATGAATTTTTATTCTGGTTTTAAGAATGTTACAAGATTTTAATTGTGATTATGTTTCTATGATTTTGAACTGATTTACAAAAGATCTTAAAGTACTATAATTTTTTCTTATCTTACCTTTCTGTGCATTACATCTTAATATTTTGATAAATATACAAGTAAGCTATACATATAATGTACAGTGTACACATAACTAGGATTTACAATAAAACTGTTTTATAATAAATAATTTTTTTCGAATGTTGTTTTCTTTTATTTATAGTTAATTCAGATGAAAATTAACACTGTGTAAGGTACACTAAGTATAAGTTAAATTTAAGTTATTTTTTCCAAATAAATCACAAAAATCTTGTACTTATATTTTCTGTCAAATGCGTTTTATGTTTTGTTTTATATTAATATATGTATAGAGTTTTAGACATATCTTAGTATTACCAAATATAGTTGTTTGAAAACATCAATTTAAACAAATATCTAAAACATTGGTAGGTATAAGCCATTTGTAAAGGTGAGATTATCGGGTGACATATTTGCAGAATATCTATCGTATATGAGCTTTTGTTGTTGTGTTCGATGATTTATGGCGAATTTCTACAGGAATGAAAATAACAATAGCGCCATAGGGGCATAAGTAAACACTAGGATTATCCTTTTGCACTGTACATTACATACGTCTATATATCAAACAAGGATATTCTTAGCCATGTCCTATATTTTGAATCAATATAATAATATTATATATTCATACATTTAGTTATAGAGTAGACTTATTGCGATATTGAAATTATAATGTAAACCATTTATTATGTTTTGATTTTTACGTATTTATTTTATTTTCTGATATTTTGCTGCCATATATTTTATAATATACATTTATTTATATTTTTATTACATTTGGAATTGAAATTTGTTAAAATAAGATATTTAAACAAAAAATTATGATTTTAGATATTTTCTTGTAATTCAAAAATATTATTCACGGGAACTTGGAACTATATAAAATACCTTTATTATTACATTAATTTCAGACTATCGACTATTTATTTAATGAACCCATTTACACCGTTTTACAGTAATTGTGTATTGATTCAAAAGTTAATAAGATTGATATCAGATGTTATAAATCTATACTAATATAATAAATAGGATAGTAAAATAATGAAATAATACTTGCGATGTTTTTAGCCAAAATTAATTCAATCAACCGTGCTAATAATATTACAATAAATGATTACACACAGAAACAGATATAATAAACTTATAATAACATATATGCTAAGAGGCGTTTTGGCTTGGAATCGTTTTTTTTAATTACAATGATTTATTAAAATTAAAATGTAATATATCCATTCGAGTGACCTACACAATGACGAGGTACACTTGACACCTACAACACTACAGTACAACTGAGTTTCAACTTGTTACCTTTTTAACTGTATTGATTCGGTTTATCTTATAAACTTAAGATTTTATATGATGTAGAAGAATTGAGTTTTACTTTTGTCTCTATCACAAATTAAGTCATTAAAATAATTTTTCTTTTATCTGTTTTTAAATATATTTCATTTAATGCTCTTTTATACATTTTTTTATCTTCTATTTTGTTTTTTTTCTTATTCGCCATTTGTCATAATATTTTACATTGAATTTATTTTTAATTAACTAAATGATCTTGTTTTTTTGATACTTCTATAGACCATTCGAAATTCAGTTACACTTGATGACAGTCGTTCGTTTCTTTTGCTTATTTTATTTTTATATTTTAGATTTGTAGTGCATAATTCAATATTTTTAAAGAATAAATTGATGTTTTTTTATTTTCTATAAAGCCTTATCTCTAGATAATTGGTTAATATTGTATCGTAAATTATCAATTTTTTCATATTATTATACAGATACTATTATGTACAACCCTAAATCATGATTTAGTGCAATTTTTTTTTTTTTTTTTAAGAATATTTTGTTTTAGCCTGATTTCTTTATAGTACATTACTACCTATTTTGATATACTAAATAATATTTTAACACATGTAAATATAGTATTTATACTTATATTAAGATCCTCCAACTCTATAATTATAATGTTCATTTTTCTTTTTCTTTATCTCCATAGCATCAACTCATTGTTTTTACGTAGACAGATTGTATAATAAAAATACATTTAAATTTTCATGGTATTTTTTATTTGTGATAGGTTCTTAATTATTTTTATGAAACTGGTGACACATTCAAATAATTTTTTATTTATTTATATAGTACCTGTGTTCAATTATTTATAATCGATAAATATAACTGATAAATTTTAATTTCCTTTACAATTTAAAATATGAGGTATATTACTTTCCTTTTTTTTTTTTTTTTTTTGAAATTATCCTAAAGCATCTTGTATTAATAATGACATATATGCTTTTTAAATATATTACATATGAATGTATAAAGTTATCTATACAAAATACGGGAGTAATATATTATACATATTATATATAACATAATGAAAGAATTTAAAATCTGACTGTATATCGTTAAAAAAATCACATCTTTCACACAATAGACACTTAAAAAATTATATAATTTCAAATTAGATGTGATTGTAAACTATTTCGATATTATTGTTGTGTGCATTGTGTTCATTGTGCATATGTGACACAGCTGTAACCCAGGTGGTTATACGGACACTATCAACAACATCTCACATCCTTGTTTATGTGTTTATGATATATTATTCTGTATCGATCGCATTATCCATATGTTTCTATAGAAAACAAACTAAATTATAATTTAGCCGTAAATGTAATATAAATTGTTATTATTATGTAATATAAATTAATTATTAAATTACATAACTTTTTAGTATTTATATATAATATATATTTTTAATATTTATAAACTGTACAGTATATATAATTGTAAATGATAAAAAAGTAATAACTAATAACTAGTAATATTTAAAATACACTTAAAGCGTTATTATTTGACAATTTTCGTTTATGTTTGGTTAAGTAACCTTTATTTTTTATTAGAAATTTGTATTGAGTTGGTATTTTTCATAATTTTAATAATTTAATACTTGTTTAATGTATCCTAAGTTTTTTTATATTAACGAATTGATAATAGTATAAATAAATAAATTAGTATAGTTGGTTGGAAATTTGTATTTAATATGATATTTGGTATTGAAACTAATGTTCATAAAGTTTATCAATTATTGATATTATACTGCCCTGTATAATATAGATACTTATATACTAAATATTTAGAGAGTATTAAACTACTAAAACAGTGTGCCTACTTCATTAGAAATTAAATACATATTCAAAGTTATGTTACTTGAATAATTAAAATAATTATGATTTAAGTAATGCAACACTGAAACAGTGTATATTAGGTAGGTTTATAACCTTTTTGTAAATTGAAATATGTTGTCCTATAGCGCGTATTATTAATTTATGTTGTTAATATTTTTTCCACTGTAATTTATTTTAAGTAAGTAACCATACATTTTTCTTATTTATATTTGTATTATTTTTCAAAGTGTTTGTAAAATTTTGATCTAAAGCCCCAAGTTCTTTTTTTTATTATAAGGTAGATGCTAAACAGATAATTGATATTCGCAATATTGCCTCGTCATCATCTTTATTACTATTTTATTAATATTTTATAAAGCTGTGATACAATCAATACAATGCACATTGTTTTAATTTTTCTTTTCAAATTAAGAACTTTGTATTTCATCATGTAACTTCTGATATAGATATACAGTATACACCTCTAATTGTATAGTTTATTTTAGCATAATTATATATAATATAACTATAATATAAAGTTAAATAAACCATAATTTATATAACAAATAACTATAATTGGTTCTTTTTTTTTAAATTGTACTATTGTACATGTTGGACAGTACAGATTTTATATCTATGTAACTATAAAAAAGTTTTTGATTTTATTTATCCTATAATGAAGGCTATGGTTTATTCCTCGGCGGAATAGCATAGCTATTTTTATTTATGTTCGAACAAATGTTAACATCCATTTGGATGTGACCCTTTTGACGTTTTTATTTTCCTCTCTTTATTACCTTCCGAAATCAAAATCCACGTATCATCTCTCAAATTCCCTTATGGTTTCAAAATAATGAACACACAATAATGTATTACTCTCGTCTTATTTTGTATGTCATAGAGGAAATTGAATGTTATATTCTGCTGTTTATATATACATATATATATATATATTATAATATATACATAATGATACACTATTGTTTTCACTTTTGTTTTTATACATCCAACATGGTGTATATGAGCCCATTATTATTTTTTATCGTGTATCATATTATTTACAAATAACTAAATGGTTGCGTTTGCATACTTTTTAGTATAAAGCAATAAAGGACACAAAATAGGGATGAAAAAAGACCATTTAATCCCCCATATCTCATTTTGCATTATTTGCCTCGAAATTAACCGGCGATTCCCACATGACGTAGCTATAATGCAAAACTAATGGATTGCATGTTTGCAAATAAATTTATCACCCACCCTTTCTAAAAATAATTAAAAATGAAAATATATATATTATTTATCAAATATTTTTGTCGATTTAAAAATATTAACCTTTTTTAAAACAACTATTTTTCTATACAATTATTTTAATTTATATACTTTTTGCATACTATTTAGTACTTGTTTATTATTTGAAATCAATGTTAGTATTTATTAATAATATGTTACTTTAAGTTATAATATGTAATAACATAATATATAACGTATATAATATAATATATTATGTTCTATATTTTTGTAAATTATCTTTTAGATTACGAGTGGAACGATGGACGTATTGATTTTACGATGGTGTATATTTTTTTTTGTGTGTCCTTACTTTTTAGGGTAGTATAAAAACTTTGATTAAAACTTAAGGGGATAGTTTTTGTTAAAAATAGACTTTTTTTGGTATTTTAAGAGGTAAAAAGTATACAAATTTTCTAGTACTTTTTTTAATAATCGGGATAAACGAAAAAAAAAATTAAAGAAATCAAAACCAGTTTTTGACAAAATTAATTTCTTTATTTTGTAATAATTATTCAAAAACGAATTGTCCTAGAAACTTGACATTTTTATCATAATTCTATACACGGTCCAATTTTAAAAACATTTTGAATGTTTTTGAGATATTTATGAACAATTTAAATTTTGGATTTTTTTTTTAATTGTCAATAAATAATTTTTAGTTTTGTTAAAAGGCTAAAAAAGCTATTACTTGTCTTTAGTTTGCCCATATTTAGTTGTATATTGATTTATATTAAATATATTTACATTCAGTTCTTAAAAAAAAAATATAGTAATAATAAGAAATTAATTTACTACTTAATTTAAAATTTTCGAAAAAAAATATATAATATGATTCATAATAATATGCAAACTAAAAATTCTGTAGATACACATTATATATTTGACAATTTAAATTTAATTAATTTAAATTCGTTTTGATTAATTACACGTAATTGTATAATATAAACTTGTACAAGTTCGTATTATTTACTTGTATTTATTGTGATACGTATTGGTTTCAACAATTTATTGATTATTTTAATTTTATTGTAAAAATCAGATATAGATATATATGTATGTATGTATATATGGTGTACACTGTACAGGTGTTTCGTATTTGCTTTCATATTTTCTTGAGAATATTATGTTAATGCGTTTTCCAAAAGGGGCATAATACACAGTGTTATTGTATTCACTTTTTTTATTAAGCATAGAATACTACGTATATTGAAATTTTGAAATAAAAATAATAGATATAAATATTTTTTTTGTAAATATTGGCAATATCTGTAAAACAAATTTTGTCCATATACCTACGCACGTAAAATGGTAAACATAATATTTCCAACAATTTAAATGATGATTTGGGAACTATTTGAATAGTAAAGTGCTTAAATTAAGCACTCAAATGAATTACATTATTTTTCCTAAATTACTAACATTTATTAATTGAATACAATTGTTTGTTTTATTTGATAGTAATAACTGATAAGATGAGATGGAAGATTTTTTAGTGTATATAAAATATTAAAGCTATTGTTAATTTTTAATATCTAGGTAGGGAAATTTATCTATTTGGGAAAATATAAGGTTATTATATTTTCAGTTGACGAAATTGATTGAGGTATTTTTTATTTTTAAGATTATATAATGCTACAAGACTTGGCGATTTTAAATATCTAGAAAATCTAATTAACTATTTATGACTCTTTTTAATATTTTATTACTTAAAACTTTTACAAAAAAAATGTTAACATTTTAGTTTAGCTTGTACATTTTGGGCTAGTCGAATATTTCTACCAAGAGGTAAGTGAATACTCAAAAATCCTGATATTATCTTTGGTTTTATAATAAATTATTATGTTTTTTGTATTAATTATTTAAAAATAAAATGAGTAGATATTAATAATAATACAATGAATTGGAAACAATTAGTATGTAAGGCATTGGATAATAAAACTTATTTACGCTTCTTAAATATCCTTCTATAAGCTAAGACAGCTATAATATAATATATAAATAACAGTAATCTATTAGCAGGCGCCTTTATTTCTGCCGCTTATATTATTTGTTATCTTTCAATACGCTGATATTATTTTCTTTCTTTCATTGGAGCACTTTTTCATTTAATACCATTACCATTATTCTCAAGAAATAACAAACTCTACATTATTTCACAGTTTTTCATTTTTATACTCATATAAATGTTTTGACTTATGACTACTGTGCGTGATATTACGTCCCTACTGGTGTTCATAATTTTTCTTTCATAAATAAAGTCTGATTTTTAGTAGGTATTGCTTTCTCATGGAAATATATAAATATTGTCAAAAATAATTATTGTATATTTTATATAGAAGATGTTTTATTTATTTTTATAAAACTTTTTTGAATATAAAAAATGTTTTCATAGACTTGTATAATATAATACTAGCTAAATAATAAAGTACTGTTTTATTAACATTTTTATTTATTTATAATAATGAAGTTATAGAAAATTATATAATTAAAAGTAATTAATTTCCCATCATAACTTAACAGTTAAATTTAATTTATATTAATAGTTTAAATTGTATTCAACTATATTTATTAGGATGGTTTGTGTCTTGATATTTTAAATAGGGTTTTATTTATACATAGGTAACGAAATAAATTATACAAAGACTATATTTCGTTGTGTTAGTGATCATTTAAATTATAATATGATTTATGTGCGTTTACTCAATTTTAGAAATGTTGATTTATGATTTTTTTTTTTTTTTAATTATCTGAACTTAAACTTAAATTACAACTATTATTAGCTATTAAGTTATAAATTAAATTATTTAGGGGTTTTATTTATAAACGTAATTATAGGTACCTATACATAATTTATAATATAATATTAAAAACTAATATGTATTAAAACGTATATATTTTACTAGTTAAATGTTTATTTAGTATAGATATTAATCTATTTTCTTATTATATAATTTAAGGAAGTTTTGATTACTTAAGCTACACGAGAAATCAAAATGAATATTTTAATTTTAAAACTATCGTTTTAATATCTAACGTGTTCTGTTTTGATTTAGTGTGCAAAAATTGTTCTTAAACACATCGTTCCAATTTTTCAGTAAGTAATGTATTGTGATTTGTTTATTATTTTCTCATGTACACTATTCGATAAATGGACTGAAAAATATTACTTTTACTTTTTCTTGGTACTATAAATAACCTTTTTCATCTGGAATAGTTTTGTTTATATGCTTTTATGCTGGAAGCAGTGAAAAAAGTTCCCAATCTCGATGTAATAAATTCGACATACAACTTTCATGCTTTTCTTCAGGGAAAACTTGGTTAGACTGTAAGATACACAAAACTAAGAATAATTTCTTTGACTTTGTCGTTTAAACTTATTCATTTTCATTGCAATCATATAAAAATTATATTTTTGGATTTATGTTTTTATTGATTATTGTTGGTAAATTACCTTCCTTCTCGTGGTTGGCTTATAATTTTAACTTTTGTATTTGAAATTTTATAATTAATTTAGGTGAAGTGGTTTATTCGACTGGACTTAATGCACTTTAACGTGTCTTCTATATTTTTTTTGTTTTTTTATGATCATTGAATTTATTTATTTAAACAATTATGATGTATTTTAAAATGTTTTCATATAATACTTGCTTATTTGATTTAATTATTAAGTACAAATATATATACTAGAAAGTATAAATATAGAAGATATAAATATTAAGTAGTCTTTTTAACTTGTCCATGTTGAATTTTATTTTTCAATTACCAACACATAATTTTGTAATATGATTTTATGTATACAGTATATAAAGCATAGTAATATTAGTAGTTAACATCAATCATTTTTGATGACAGAATTAGTTTCGTATTCTCAAGGTCTTTGCTATTTCCTTAAAGCTGATTTAATAAGAAAACACGAAAATGGCATGATGTAATTCCATATGTACTATTTTTTTAATTTCATTTTTAAAATAAATGTTTTGTTAATTTATGCATCTAGAATTATCGAAAAAAATGTATTTGGTGAAAACAAAGTTTATTTACCTCGTCACATCTACTGACAGACTGAATATTTTTATATATTATCGTTATTACTAAAATGTATTTTTTACGTAATGCATAATATTATATAATAATAACAAGTACTTAATATTTTAATTACATTAAGTTTAATTGTTAGAACACCTTTCTTTAGACTTATTATTTGTTTAGATTAGACGATAAAGCATTAGATTACTTATTTATAATTTACAAAAATGCATTATTGGTATATGAATTAAATGTAGTGTAACAGAGTCAAATAAACTTTTAGCTATTAGAACATTTTTGTCATTGTTTATATAATTAATGTATGTATATAGGGTGTAACTCTTCTATTTGACAAATTCAATAATAGTGCAAATACAATAACGTTAAATAGACGAGTTAGACTCTGTATATTGTAAAGTGTAAAATGTAATGTATATATGTTCAAAAGGGTTTATCCCGTATAAAATAAATATCAAATAATCAAATATATCATCGATTCCAACATTGTAGGTGTTGTTTTTATGACCATCTTATATTAATTCAAGCAATAATGAATACACCTACTGTCCTACTGTATGTAATAATTTAGCTTTTAACAAATTCACTGGGAAGTGTGAATTATTTTAGAATACTAGATGTATTACAGTGAAACCGCTAAATACTGGATACTCATCGTCGCTGAAATGTTATTCGCTATTTGGAAGTGTTCGCTATTTATAGGGGATGGGCAGGTAAATGAAAAAATAAACAATTTCAAAATGTGTATGTTTGTATTATTTTTATGTATGAATTTATTGATATGTATTATTATTTAAAACAAAATCAGTTACCGAATAAGGTGGTCATTTGCTACGGCAGATAAGATAACTACGTATATTAGTATAATATTGTGTAAAAATGTTAAATGCATATTTAATAAATCATATAGGTAATTAGATAATAATAACGATAAAACTTATCAAAATCTAGTCATTAAAGTGTTCGTTATTTAGAGGTTTACCTACACATAAGTAGTGATGAAATTGTTACCGATCCCTGAAAAATATTCTCTATTTGGTGCTATCCATTAAGGGGAGGGGGTTACTGTATAATAATTTGTAAAACGACAGAATTAATAATTATTCTGCGTATGAAAATTAAAACATAATAATATAATAACTCAACTGCATAGGCGTCATTTGGTAGATACATTAATTTAAGTATTAAATCGTCCAATGGTTTGCTTGGTTGTTGTTTTTGGTAACCATAATAGGAAACTGGAAATACCCCTAACAGCTCAGTAACAGTATAATGGTTTTGATATATTAATGGCTTGGATATATTGTTGTTTTGTGTAAAGTTTTTAGACATGGGCTACCCAGCTTCATTGTTATGCAAGACTCTAACCAGTCTAACCGTAGCTTTAGACGTAGGCAGGTTCTATATGATAAATAAGTATTTATATGTATTAATTAAATTATAATAAAATTTTAAACTTTGTACACAAATTATGTAAATATATTTTTTTTAACTATTTATTTTCTCGAATAAAATACACATGTACTATTAGGTACAATATATATACATATTTATTATTGAAGTATACCTGTAGCATTTATGAAAGTATTACTTATTTTAAACATCGAATTGATTTAGTTATAACAATATTTTTTAGTTAAACATAATTAAAACCTATAAAACAATATCGTTATAAACCACAGTAATTTACGTATATTAGTTGTATTGTTTTTTTGTCCTTGTAAATACTAAATAACTGTAACATGGCATATGTTCTGTTATTCTGGGTTGTTGAAAAATCCATAATATGTCTGCAAAGTTATTTTCAAAATATTCCCCTAAATCTTATTCATAAGTTTCTTATTTTTTATTTTAGTATTTTGGTGTTTTTTGATTTTAGATATTTTAGGGGGAAATATGGATTTTATCGAGTATTTTAGTACATAGTTTGTTAAAATATTATAAGTTATAACTAACAAATAAACAAACAAAATAATAAACAGATATTTTTTTATCGATGTAGGTATAGTTTTTTTGTATTAATTACATATAACTTATTTTTGGTTAGTATTATCTTAGTTATGATATACAATCTACGTGTTTAATGCATATCTATTTAATTTGTTCTAATCGTTTGGAACACGTTTATGATTTTAGAAATTGTGCTACGAATTTATGGACTGTAACCTTTTTACGGTATTGTAACACCAAACGATATGGAACATAGCCAGCTCTCTATACTATCATACGTAACACTACTTACATATTAATCGTTTTATTCGCGAAATAGGATATAGCTATACTGGTTCAATGAAATATTTTTCATTTTTACTCTTAATGTCTCTCCATCCGTGTTATTCTTGTTGAAGGAATGTATTAATTTTAGTGCTTTTCAATTACATTTAGTAATTTCCCAACTGTTATATTTTGTTGCTTAAATAAGATGTTTACATAATTAAATATTCCCCTAGAGTCATTAAAAAAACATTAATAAGGGTTGGTTGATTAATGTACCGAGAAGTTTAATCATCTACACGCCAAAAATAAATCAATTGCTTCACCTATTAGCCCGTTTCAATTAGTTCACTTGAAAGTTATGTTATTCAATTATGTCTGTATTTTCGATTAAAATATCGTTTTTATTTTATTGGAATAAAAATGCTTAAAGGAGAAAGAAACACATGCGTGTCATCTATAGTGCTCGAACGGCAAATGAGATATACCATATTATACTGCATTGGGTGTGTGCGTCCCTTGATAACTTGCATCCCCTCGGGATTTAAGACACGGATAACTTCAACCATATACAAGTTCGTAAATCCAGACAAATCGGTAACGATTGTAATCTCCTCGAATCCACAAATCAATAAGTTTAGCGCATTTGTCGGAACACATTACGGTTCGTGATTTCAGATCTCCTGTCGATCAGCAGGAGTCTTTTTGCTTTGCAATTTTTCTACCAAAAATATATTGCAGTTTTCATTTGAAATACTATTCAGTAAAAATCATTTGCCAAAACTTTCATGAGTAAATGTTTGGGTTTACAAAAATACTGCAGTAGTGCAATTTGTCCTTATATCGTTACTGTCTGTAATGATATAATGTTCTGTATGTAGTATTACTATATTGCTATGCGTATTTGTCTGAACAATGTTATTATACCTCGTTTAGTTGTATTGTTCTTAATACATTTCGAGAATCTAAAGTAAAATCAGTAAAATACAATTTAAAATAGATACTTACCTATGTAATGTATTATTTAAGTCGGTTTCAATAATATATTATGCTGTTCACTAAAACAATGCTTTTAATACTTTTTCGCCCGATTAGTTGTATTTTGTTAAATTAATCAAATTATTTTCCTATTATCGTAAAATAACTTTAATTAAATTTTTCATCAAATTTATTAGTAATTATTTGAATATGGTTACTTTTTGCATAATTTATGTATAAAGTTCACATATACATCATATTTATTTTAAATATATATTTAAATTCATGTTTCTGATTAATCAATTTATTGCATTTTATAACTCAAAGTTCTATCTAATCAATAATTGTTTAATAGAAAATTAGTAAACAATTTTTATGCAGTTGAATAACTTATGACATTAAGTTACATACATATTTAATATATATATTATGTGTGTACGAGTATTGATATATGAAATAATTTAACAATTTTTGTGATATTAAGAAAATGAATTTAAATTTTATAAAGAGTATGTTTTGAATTATACATATTTAATTTTTTTTAAATATGTAATCATCGTTGAGAATAAAAACTATTACTTCCTTAATCTGAAAGTCATTCTATAAACTGAAAATATGGACGTCTATGAGATAAATCCTTTATAACCTACCTTAACCTTTTGAAAAATTGCTTTAGTAAAAAAAAAATGCTCTGTTTTATATAGTTCAATGAACAAAATATTATTAATTCTGTAATGATGTGTTTTGATCTGAAAAAATTAAACTTCTTTTAA
Organism: Rhopalosiphum padi; assembly: GCF_020882245.1. Lineage (NCBI taxonomy): Eukaryota > Metazoa > Arthropoda > Insecta > Hemiptera > Aphididae > Rhopalosiphum > Rhopalosiphum padi. The sequence continues at coordinate 10,971,059 of NC_083598.1, read as the reverse complement.
TATATCATTTAAAGTGAATTTTTAATTGAAAATGTAATTATATTTTAAAATACAATACATATTATTATATATTGTGACGAATAATGAATATGATAAATAATATTGTATACTTACTTATTAGATGTTAATTGACTATACTTAGTATATATATATATTCGAAGTAATTCTTTTAACAAGAACAGAAACACTCATTATTTTAAAAAGAGTAAATTAAATTGTTTTAATTTAATTTTCCAAATCAGACTGTGTTTTAGAAAAATTGTATTTATAATTTTAACAAGGTGATGAATTGTTTTAAATGTATATAAGCTCAGTAGTATGCTTGGTGGTTTGCCTTAAAATATTGATTCATTCACTCTTATAACTTGATTATACTTTAAAGTTATTAAAAATTAACTATTTGTTTGAAATTAAATTTTTTTATATTGACATTTTTAGAAAAATTAATTATTAAAAATGTGAAATCAAAAATGTGTGTTATAACTAAAAAAAGTAATAAGTACCGAATTTATCTGTATAATATTTTCTGTAATAATATTTATTTGTATATTGTTAGTATACTAGAAAATCTTAGTTAAATGTACTAAGGGGATTACCACTTATTGTGATGTTTACAAAATATTCATTTCACAGATTGAATCACTCATATTTTTATTTTTATTTAAATTTCTTAAATTTAGTGTTATTTGATTTACCACGATTAAAACTGAAATAAAATATTCTGTATGGTAATTAATGTGTAGTGCATTTAAAAAATGTTTAATTAATGAATTACGTGAATGACAATCAAAGCCTCAATATGCATTGGCAAAATTAATAAAGACTTTTATTGTTTCAACCAAATAGTTTTAAACTTTGAAATATAATACGATTTACATTTTGATTACGAAGTCGAAGGATTTCAAAGTCAATGATCTTGCCTGTATATTAAATTTTACAAATTATTTGACAGTAGAAAACGTACTGACGTGCATTTATTTTAATTTAATTTTAATTCAATTAAAAAAAAAAAAAAAACAATGCTTCATTATTGTTTAGTTCTTAAGAATCATACATTTATTATTAATATAATTTTTGTATTTTTATTGGGGTCATTTTACACCAATGTAAAAAATTTTCATTCGATAATTGGTTTTTAAATATTTTTGCGATTTTAATAATTTAATTTCTTTCTATTTATTATATTTATTCAATTTATACCTTTTAAAACGATTTAACTTAATAAAACGTAAAAAAATATTGTTTTAATATTTATTTTAACTTATTATAAAAGAAATTGTGTTAGATACAGCTAAATCGTAGATCACTAGAATATTTGGAATTTTAATTTTTTAACTATTTAATGATTGTTTATTTGTGCATTTTAAATGTTATGATTTTTATACCCGGTCTTTTTTAGCTTATAATTGTTCGTTAAATGTGTTTTGTGTTATAATGTAATTTAATATTGGATAATTGAGAAAAATAAAATATTTAATAATATGGGCAATACTTATCTAAAACAGTGGAATTGTATGATACGTGTATCATAATTTTGATAACTGTATTGAATTTCAATTAAGTCTGTATCATATATTTTCGACTATTTAACAAAACTGGATAGGTAGTTGATTATTTATTCAAACAGTGTCAAATATATTTTTAAGAATATTAAGAACACCTATATTTTTAAGTTGACCATTGATAATAATATATATTTGGAATTGTTCTTATATATTTTTAAATGATAAAAGATATTATATAATTAAAGTGTGTATTGTGCTAACTAAATATTTGCATTTATATGCAATCCAGCCATCTCGGCCTCCTTGTTTCCGTAACTCGTGGGATTTCGGAGCGCATTAGTTATCTATTTAATGTAGTTTTAATCAGTTATATAGTTATATATATATAGTATTATACTGAATTACAATTTATTAATGTTTTTTAACCTATTATTATTTCACCATTTAGAATTCGATGAATAAAATTTCAAATGTTTGACTAAACCTCTGAGTATATATGTTTGACACAGATTTGCTTAATATATTTGTTCACCTCAAAAGTATGATATTTAATATAAAAAAGTTAAAAAAAAAACTATACATATTGAAGGAATCATGTAAATCTTTTTCAAATGGCAATATAGAAAAACATTTTTTACTTTAGACTAGAAAATACATTTTTAGTATACACTATAAAATATATATTTATGATATTTTAAAATGAAAAAGTTTTATATCGCATGTATGATTTAAAAATATTTTGCATCATGTTACATAACATTTATATTAATTTCATATCTTTTTTCCAGCTATTTCTAAAGAAGATCCTGACCGCAATAGAACATCTCGGGATGCATTGCCGAGTAAATTGCAATTCAATGGTTATTCCGAAGAGTATCTTGATCGAATTGAACCAAACGGAAACATACCTTGTGCCAATGATGAACACTTGTCTAGATACGGTAAATAATACTTAAATTAATTGCATACATTAAAAAAAAAGTTAAGATATCCATTAATCTTAGTATTGGGATAGTATATTTTAAAACTTATATATATACTAATAAATGAACGACTTTCATAAATGTATAGATTTTATCTTAAAAGTTAAAATTATTAAAATTAATTATTTTCTATAATGTGATTAATGTTAGTGATGTTATTTTTATTATTACTATAGGTATATTTGTAGTATTGTGATACATTTATTATTCGAAAATTCGTAATTTTATTTTCACTTGGTGTCTACTTTTAAACTTTAGTCATATTGACTATGTAGACAAAATAAGGTACTTACTCTGAAATATATTGAAGAATAGGAATGTAAAAGAGTATTGTTCAGTAACAAGTAAAAGAAATCTGATTATTAAAGAAAAAACTTATGTACTCGTAGAAAATATAAATCACCACTTCCATTTATTCATATTTAATTCTAACTTTTTTAAACCTTAAATCACTGCTATTAAAATCAATATTTAATAATATTCTATAATACTTCTGTAGTATCTTAATACCACTTAATTTACTCAAAGACCAAAGTATTTATGTATTTACTTCAATATTTTATATTCAGATAATAAATTCTTTAAACTATGTATTTTTGTTTAATATTAAAGAAAAAAGGTAGGAGGTCTAATAATAAATTAAACAGTTTATTGAATTGTCCTCTTTGTATCTTATTTTTGTCGATAAAAAAGATTCAATTTTAAAGTAAATTAAAATTATCTTTATATTCTTTATGGTTTTCTCGTAGTACACAAATATGTCTGTAATTAATTATTTTTTTTTTTAAATATATTTTGATAGATGATTTATATACTTCTTCTGTATGTGTAATTATTGTATAAGCTACTTAATATATATTATAATATGTTTAGATTTGATAATATATTATAGGATATAACCTCGGATATAACAATAAGAAAAATGTTATAAATTAATTTTAATCAAATTATTATTATAAATCTTAGTATACATAAATAGATAGGTTCATTTAAATAGTGAATAGGATATTTATTTTATTAGCTTATAATTTAATGACTCCGTAATGTATTAGAACTTTGTATAGTGATCATAGGTTCTATTGGTTTAACTACAAATTACATCATATCCTGAGTTTAAATATTTCAACTCAATCATATTTTTATATGTATCCTTCGCATTAATACTGGTTTATTTACCTTATAATTTTCTAATATTCATATTTCATACTGCTTAGTAGTTAGTAAAATCACAAAATAGAATTAAAGCCGATATTTATTATTTATGTTGCATTATATTCTATTATTACTGAATAATTTAACTTTTTAATTAATTTAACTTTTTTTTCATTTAAGTTTAATTTCTTCAATAGTTCAATGTAAAGTACTAAATAATAATAAAATATATTTTATTTCCATTGAAACTTTAAATTGTTTCTAAAATAGTTTGTACTATTATTTGTTCTTAATTGTTGAATTGGTTTGCAAATTGTTTCTAAGTTCTAATAAAGTTAAACCTATATTACTATTTTCCATAAAATAATTAGTTTGGTTATGCTTGACTTAACAAATTTATGTTACCCAAAAAATAAATTTAATTTATATTATTAACTTTGATTACCTTCTGATATTGAATTATTTTGCAAAATAACTATAAATTATACTTGTTCAAACTAAAATTGAATGCGTCTTGTTTCGTCATAATACAAATTCTGTAAATGCCTAATTTTAGATTGATTTTGGGTAACTCCAAGTTTTTAATAAAAAATTAATCATGTGGCAGGAGTACGCCATACTATAGAGCTTAATACTTCTCTTTTAAACTTACGGGTTTCGAAAGCTTTTTATCCGTTTTTTCTGAACTGTCAATAAATAATTACTTAAATGGATAATATGCATGAATAAACACCAACCATGAAATTTTTATGGAATATGATACGCAGTTCTCTTTAGTAATTCCCTTAAAATAGTTTTTGTTTTGATTTATTATTATTACTTTTAAGTTTTAATTTATTATCATTGTATTAACGTAAACACTACTAAATTAAATCGACTGTTAAGTTATTGGATGAGATTATAAAATCTAACAATATTTGTAACTAAGATGTTTAGTGATAATATGTGACATGTTACATTGTTATTATTATAATAATTCAACTACTTTTGTTGTTAAATATTTATTTTTTTAATTTTAAAATGCTTTAGTACGAGTTTCGATTAGGTTCAAAATAAAACTTTGTATAACGGGATATTAATAATGCTTTCAAAATGAGTAGTTATGATTAAAAATTGGCTGTGCATGCATGTGTTTTTTTTTTTTACCAACTTTTTAAAATCTTCACTAGGTATCGATAATTCAAATTAAAAGACATTTCGTATAGGTACTAAATTAGAGTTTTTAATGCTATGCATTTAGCTGCTTATTATTAATACTTTCTCTAGAAATGAAAAAATCAATATCTTGTTGTGTTTCGACGATTAAAATTAAAATGTAATTTACTACATAAGCATTATAAGTAATCAAGTACACTGCAATCAATTGGTTAAGTATAAATTGGAATTTTGTTTTTTACATCATATTTGTTGTAATGTGTATGATTATAAAGAATAATGTCACGAATAAAACATATTCTAAAATATTAATTTGTTAAAAAATAAAATCCTTAGGCTAAATATATATTATGTGCGTGTTGGAGAAAACAAAATTTACCTACTTTTTAAAATATTTAATGTACAAACATCTATCATGCATTAATAGTTATTACGAACCACGAGCATGCTTGTAAAGTTGTATATCATACATAAATGTGTATACATATCAATACCTAACAATATCTATAAAATATATTGCATAATAATTTAATTAGGTTTATTAGTAAATAATTAATCTAGGTACCCATTAAATCGTTTATATTCCTAATTTTCTTTCATTTGACCTAACCTAACAAAATACTAGAGTCTAGACATTTGTTGAGAGATATCAATAAATCCAAAATTGAAAGGAAAATTCTCATTCGAATTTACTAAATATTTTATTTTATTTTATAATAATCCATCAATCAATTTCACTCTGTATGAAATATAGGTATGGGGAACGTAAAAAACGTTTTGTTTTTTTTAGTATTGACAATGAGAGATGGAGCACTTCTACTTACCTTGCATGATGATGTATTGTTTATGTGCTTATTTTCTCCTTTTTATTAATTTATATACTTGTTGAAATTCATTTTTCTTTTCATATAAAATTATACAATGTTTACCAACCGATTAATTTTAAACTGATAATTATACTTCGGTTTCATTAGCATTTTTTTAGTCAATAATTTGTTGTTTTTAAATATCCGTTATTTAATAATTTTGCCGTTGAAGATTAAACTTTTGACATTTATTTTATACACTATACCTAAAACAATGATTTAATTTTTACTGTTTTATTAACATTTAAAAAATAAAAATTACAATTTTTAACTACAGCTTAACCTACCTCATGAGACTTTAATCTTTCTTTAGTTATTAGCTTATATTTTGATTGCATAAATAGTATATTATTTATTTTTATTTTATTTTAAAGAAATTAATTAGATATAAAAGTGATAGTACAATGTTTTGTATTATCTTAAACTAATATTAAAATTCTTTAGATAATATTATTATGTATAAATTATATTTTTAATTAGTGTTATTATTTAAATTATTGTATTTAATTTTTAATAAATATTAATCAGTGTTTATTTGAATACAATATACAAAAAATAAATTGCCTGCTAAGAAATTATAATTATTGATTTAAGTATAACATGTTTCTACTTATATAGAATTTTAATAATATAATTATATCGTTAGTGTTCATACTTGTGATATATATACCTATCATAAGAAAATTAGATTTTCTACAAATGAAAAATAGCATTTTACTTTTGCAATGAAAACCACTATCTTATTATACTTACAGTTTACTTAGGTTTTTACTTGCAGCATTAGCTCAATTTAATTTGTCAGAAGTATAAAAGGTGAACCCATCAAAATCCCATTACGGTCGTTTGTCAAATACCCGCCCCGTACGCATGTTAACCTCGTTAAGCGGTTATGTCACAATCTTTAGTGCTTCTGTCCCTGCAGGTCTCATCTATGTATGGTAACGTTTCACTTTTGATTGGTGACGGGAAAAAAATGAAACCGTTCGCATCATATCTTCCATCATTCTATAACCTATTGGTTGAGTTTTCTGCGGCACGTATATAGATTTTTTATTAAAAGTTTTTTAAGCCATAGTTTTCTATCTCAGTATTATTGTTAGTAATAAAAACAGTTCGCCATTTCTATATTCAACCTACCTTAAAACGTATACACATCAACATATTTTATACATTAAGGTATTTATTATATTAAATAATATTTAATTTATATATTTATATTTTATCAAAATTTTAAACTAAAATTTACAGTATTCCAAAGTTAAATTTAAAAACCAATCAACACCCTAAGGTTATTGATTATTTAAATAAATATTAATAAATATTAACCTACCTATTATTTTTTTACTAAAATACAAATGTACATATCTATTAAGTATTTTTTATATACCTAGGTATATAATATATATATTTTTAGTACGATTCAAATGCGTTATAGATGGGTTTTTTCTCAACAAAAATTAATTTGACTCTAAATTCATAAAATTTAAATTTAAAGAATTTTAATGCAAATGCCTTTTTTTTTTAAGTGAATATTTTAAACAATGTCTAAATACTTATATCAGAGTTAAAACTCTTAGAGTTTTAAGTAATATCATTTAATTTATTTATTCAGCCATTTTAATTTATTACCTGTAATACATTTAATTATCTGTTCTTAGAATTCAATTTTTTTTCTTCTATTTCTATAATATTCAATGTAAGTATTATGTTTTTATAATGTTAAAATAATTAATGCTATATATTCATTGAGAATTTATTATTTTAATAATCGTTGGTTTATTAAAAAAAAAGATTCATGTTGTCCTAAAATTAAAATTATTGAATCAAAATATTATTTCATCCTTAAATAATATTGTGTGATTTTATAATGTTTATAACTATTCTTCATTCTTAATTATTTCGAAAAATTTTCCAAGGATATAATTATCTCCTAAACGAACTTTGTGACTTTAGAAACAAATGCAAAGGCTAAAAGAGTGCTTGAGTTTTCAAGTATTGGTTTTTAGTGCTGTGTGTTTAATTTACGTAGTTGTGTTGCTGTATAAATATATATTATTGGATTTTAGGTGTCAAGATATACTTTATAAAAGTAATATAAAATAGAGAACATAATATTTTTTTAATCTCCAACTTGTTATTGTAGATTTAAAAAACAAAATTCTCGTCATATGGTCTGTTAATAAAATCTTATACTAGTCATTTTGAAAAACAAAATTGCCATTTTTACATCCATGTAATTTTAAATTAAGACGACGTGTGTACCTCGACTCTAAATATTACATGTGCGTCACGTGCTATTGTTCATTTACACACACCGCCTACAATGTCTACTAAAGTTCAATACTCAATGTAGGTATACTACTGCAAAATACAGGTTCTAACGAGCACTTATTTATGGGCTAGTAAATTTTCCACAGTTTTCTCTTGACTATAAGTAAAACGGTTTTACGTTTAGAAAAAAAATACGCATTCGTTTAATAAAATACGAAATTCACGTAATAAAGAAGACATTGGCAAATTTAGAACTTCTTAAAAATGTATGTTATACAATCTTTTGTGTTATTTATTATAAAAAATAACAGCTAGGAAATATTTTCATACAATTAAACAAGCAGCTTAATCAAAAAGCATAAAACCATAAAGGGGTTAGCGTGTGCATTATAGCATACACTGTAAATAAAGTGCATATTTATATGAATATATATTATACATATATCTCCACCACGTCTGGCTCGTATATTATGAACATAATGGAAGCACCCCCTCTCTATTTAACAAGAGCAAAATGCAAAGCTGATGAAAATTACATTTAAATCAATAGTTCTACACCATGTATTCGACATTAAAGGTGACCATAACTTTTGATTGAATTTACAGTATTTTGTTTGACCTACCAACTGATGTAATATCCACCCTGTTTTTTTTTTCATTCTTTAAATAATAATAAATTTAAACTTTTATATAAGTCTTGCCCATTTAATATAATCCCAAACAGTTATTGTTGACGAAAAAAATTATATTTATATTTTTTCAATTATTATTTTGAAAATTCTGTTATTTTTTCAAATATAAATATGATTTTTTTTTTTTTTATAGTGACTAACTCAAGTATAGTTATTATTTAAACAAAATCGCTTGTAGAGGATAAAATACAATTTTAGAGTATATAACTGTAAAATCTGTCGTTAGAATTTTAGGAACCCGGAATTTCACATAAGTGAGCTTTTCTTATTAGCTTAATTACTATTCTTGTTATACTCCTTTTAATTTAAATTTAAATTTTACTAAACTAGTTTTAATCAAGTTTACATCTTTAACATAATTAGTCTTTTATATGAAAGTCAAATGAGTATGGCGCTTAGTATTATTCAAAAATAATGTCATTTTTTATGGTTAAAATTAATTATTAGATTATAGATTATTCTATATTTAAAAAAAAAAACAAATGTATTTAAAAGATACCATATATTTTATTGTTTAATTAATTCACGAATATCAAAAAAACTACATTTTATAAGGTATTTATAAGTAAAAAGTATCAATTAAATATTTATTATAGTATTTGGTTAATTTTACCTTAAATACTGTATTTTGGAACTAAAATCATTTAAAACATTATTTTAATACCATATCAATAAATTTATATAACTAATGTTAGTTTTCAATTTTTGAAAATAATAAATCGTTTATTTATTTATAGTTATTGTATAGGCATATATAAAATATAATTTTTATAATTATATCATATATGTAAACAAGTATTTAATAAATGGTATCACGTGCAATAAAATATGTGTATACTTTTTACTTAACTACTAAAAATACATTAATATTATTATAAAAATAAAAAATATGGTAATGTAATAATTTTAATGTACCTACATTTTTTCCAACAGCACTATTTGAATATTTTGAATTATATACAAATAATTTTGGTGATATTATCGAATATCATCTTTTATCTATTTTTTATTTTACAAATTCTTCGTGTTTAATTATTTGTATATATTTTATTATTCGTATTTGTTTATATTAGATATTAATATTTGCAAAAAAAAAAAATATAATAATAATAAATCTCAGATGTTGATGTTATTCTATGCATTTTAAGAATTTTTAATAATACAATTCAGTACTATCGTTGTATGATGCTTCTTTCGGTCAAAATATAAATTTGTACAATACGAGTAATTGTATATTGAATATAATATTATTATATTATCATTTTTTCCCAACATTTATTTTTTGGGCTGTGATTGATATTTTTAATATGTTAACGACATCTTGTGATTTATGTTATATCTTAAATTGTTTATTAATTTATTGTTGATATATATTTAATAAATACTTCTGTAATAAAATTGTATAAAAAAAAGATTTATATTATAGCGATTGGTATAAAAAAAAATCTTATAAAAACATATTCTACCTTTCTTGTTTTAATATAACCAACAAAGATTTCCCTAAGGGGTTGATCTTTTATTTGATCGCACCCTTTTTGGTGGATAGAAAAAATCCAAAGTTTTATTTTTATTACTGTAAGTTTGTATATCTAAAAATGCTAATAAAGGTATTCCAATTGCAGATGGCTTGTAAAAGGATTTTTATATAGCTGACATTTTTTTTCTCTGTATTAGAAATACTAAATTTATTTCTAACTTAAATTATTATTTTTGATAGTTTCAAATTCTAAACCTTGATAATACTGTTCATCCTTACACTTTATTTAATATCGTTTAGTTAATATACATTTTACTATATAAAATACATAACTTGCATAGTTGATTATTAACGTATATTTTAAATTATCTTTAATTATATTTTCATTTAAAATAATTAATCAAAAATCAAATTTAAAAAAAATTGCCAACTTAATAAATAAAATAAATAAATATAACCTAATAATCACTTCTTTTATTGTTTTGAAAACAAATATAAACTAAGTACTTATAGTTCAGTTCATCTAATACTTAAATTATTTCGATTAAAAACCTTAGTACATTTATAAATTGAACTAGACTTTGTTGGTATTTATACATTGTTTAATATTATTTAAATATTTTTAAGGTAAGCAAAAGATTAAGTATATAAATTAAATTGTAATAGTGTATTACATAGAACCTTTAATTATAAATAATGTTAATGGACATCGTTAAAATATGAGATGTGCAAGAAATATCAAGTGACTGAATTGTGAAAAAAAAATTAAAACCGTTAATTAAACAAGTAATAGTTTACTGCATATAATATAGTTATAATGTTAATTAAACAATTAGCTTAAAAATATGATTAGTTAAAATAAATAATCGTAAGTATTTGCTTAAATCTAAAATTAATCTTTCTATATTTTTTTATTTTATTCAATACTCAATTTATACATTGTATTTGTATTTTGTATTTACGTGACATATAGCTGTCTATACACAAAACTGTTGTTTCTGAATATTGTAAAACAAAATAAACCTATCTAATCGTTTATGTTGGCATTTGTTTCTAAATCTCTCCCGTTATAAATAATATAAACCTCGCGTCATATTTCGTGTGGTGGAGTTTGGACATTTTCTCTTATTAAAGACCCTTAACCCTCCGCCACCATTCTGTTGTGCTTTACAAATAAAAACGCTCTCTTGAATAATAGTTCCGGCCTGTCATCTTCAGAGCACTTGCCAGGCTATTATCATACGCAATACACCTCCGAACCCTTCTTTGCACTTAACTAAAAAACAAAACAAACGGTAAGTGTACAAAATCATTGTTTTTACAAAGAGGATTTAAAATGAAATTATTCTCACAACTAAGAATGATTTTTCGTTGTATTTTATATTAAATCTCACATTACTGGCGTTATGAATAAGTTACTTTATGTGTGGTTACTGGTTAGAGAAGTTTATAAAAATAAAAAATAAAAAAATAAGAGTAATAAATAGTAAAAATAAAATCTAGTTATATAAATCGTTCGGTTCGGTTGTATACATGAGGGATTTTAATTTCCTGAACGTCGTGTAATCTATAAAAGGGTCAACGAACAGATTTCATCAGGTGAAGTAATTTGTCCCCTAGCTCCGGGAATTGCATTTGTATGGTTGTGCGTGTGTGTTTAAACTGAATGGGAAGAGAGGTGAGGGATTCATTTACTCGACTTTGGCAACATGACAAAAGCGTACATGGAGTGCAATTTAGACGTTTGGATGACAAACGCCCATCAAAGCCAGTTGCCGGATGTGCCCTCTGTGTTAATTCCTACTAATAATATCATTCCGACGTCATTCGCAATGGTTGCGCCTTTAACGATTTTTTTATTTATGTCCCTTTAAACACCACGAGCTGTCATAGTATGTGCGATATAGATATTTACTTTAGTATTCCCTCCACTCATATATGATGATTTGTGAATAAAAAGCGTAGTCTGCTGTCAAGAGTGAACTAGGAACGAAATTGTATTTTTGTTTTGTGTTTATTTCTATACGCTGTTAAAAATTCTTATACTTGGAATAGTATTTTATTCTATTATTAATATTATGGACATATTATGACGTATCGTTTGGAATTGTTTACCTTTATTTCTACTTTCGTATACAATGTAATATATATTATTACGTTTATAATACGTAGTAGAAAATACGGCGATATAAATGGGATGTGTTAAAATGTGTTATAAAATATACCTAAGCTATATGTAACAAGCAACATCTAGGTTACTTCTATTTCGTTTTTTTTTTCTTAGTGTGATGTAGTAGTTGTATCAAATTGTGTCGAAAATATCAATAATCCCATTTTTCTTTTCTAGTTTAGTTTTTTTGTTTTATTTTTTTTAGCAAGAGGGGCAGTGCTTCGATCCATCGCTGGCTTTAATATATTATATCATACTATGTAGGGTGTCCTAATTTATAGTCCTTCGTCCGGTCCGGATGGTATTTGAAATCCGTATTCTGTGATAATGCATAATCAAATGTCATAATTTATAACTATCATTATATAGTATTATAACTATTATTATATACCTACCGATTACTATAATACAATGTTATTAGTTAATGTACAAAAACTCAAAATTCCGTTATAACAAAAGTACTTTGAATTCTTTGACTTAGAAAGCACTAAATTTATTAAAAAGTATTATTAATTATTATTTAATCTATCCTATTTCTATATTATATCTATATTATATACATTTTATTGTGTCATGGTTTAAAATAAATGAAATAATTTTTATGAAAACACCATTGATGAGCATATTGTCCCTTTTTCTATTATTTCAAACATTTCACTATCAACAACCATATTTACTTCAATTCTTTGTTTTCCTATTCTTAACGAAAAAAACAACAAATTATCGTTATCTATAATGAAAGTTTCATCAAAACTTTTTAATTTGTATCAAAAAGTATTGAAAAATCGATTTATTACTTACATAATTCTTATTTTTAAATTTACATATATATGGTTATTTTAAATTATATATGTTTGAAATATACCTAAACTTAAAATTATTTATTATTTAAATTATTATACATTTTGTTATATTGCCTCTATAATTTTTATATACCTATGTATTATATTTATGTATATTCATATTTATATATATATATTATTTAATCTAACTTTTTTTTATTATTATATTTTTTTGCTTTTTTTTTATTCTGTCTCTAATTAGTATTGGATTTTTTGATGACAAATAATTAAACGTACTTCCGTTTACATTATTATTATTAGTTCTATTTGTATATACATGGTTTAAAATCACATTATTTTTTTTTTTTTTTTTGGTTGAGCTAGCTGATATTGTGTTCTGGTTGAGAGCTTCCGAATATTGGAAATTCTTATCTGTCTCTCTCATATGTACGATATTTGGATATAACTTAAAAACATAACATATAACATATATAACATATTTCCCCGTATAGGGGGGGGGGATTAGCAATTAGTATATTTTATTAAATAGATAAGTAATAATGGTTTAGTTATGTTATATTTATACATTTTAATATATTAGAAAACTGAAGTTTATTAACAGAAACGATTATTATTCATTTAATCTTAAAGTTCAATTTTACATTTATATTTTTAGACTGGAGTTCTGGTCTTGGTGATCAAGAACGAGTTAAACGGCAGTTATCTGTGTCATCTGATTCAAAGCTGCTGGACGAAGCTATATGCGAGGAAACGCGTGTTATACTAAGACCTAAAAAACCTCCTAGGCCTAAATCAGAAGTGTTCCTAAACCAACCCAACCACAGACGAACCAAACGGTATTCGGCATTTGGGGTGTGTATTTACTATTTGACTTAATATGTATATATATATCATATATTTATGCGTGTAATCCATCGCGAGTTGAAAGTAAAGTACTTTAATCTACCCCCTCATTTTTAATAAAAAATAAAATTCAGTTTTGTTTTGAACACTAATGACATTTCTAACTTCATTCATTATAATATAGCTTTAAGCGGCCAAGAAATGTTAAATCATTTTATACCTCGTTATTATTTTTCCCTTTTGAATCTCGATTTCTTTCTTCCCTTTAAAATATGACACGTAACTTTAACGTTCACTATACCCGAGAAATATTAAAATCGCTTTCAGACGATGCTTCCTATATAATGCAGTATTGTTTTTCATTCAATGTATCTTGAATTTCTACCTTTTGTTTTTTTTTTTATTCAGGGAGATTCTCCTTTTGGAAAATCTGAGGCGTACATAAAATTAGATCCGCTTGGTGAAGGTTCCTATGCTACCGTGTTTAAAGGGTACAGTAAGTAAGTACAACAAATTAACTAAATAACGTATATATACTAAACATATATTTTTAAAACAGTAAAAACTTTATTGTACATTTAAGATGAATTGAATTAAAAATAGTTTTGAGTATCATTTATAATAAATTATACATTATTGAATAACATTTACTGCATTGATTTTAAATATTTAAATAAATTATTAATTAATGAAATAGCTAAGTCTATAATATTAATGATAATTATATAATTTAAATTATTGTTTGTTTGTTTGTTTTTTTTTTAAAGATATCAGAATTTTTATTAGCAGACAGTATTTAGTTTACCCTAAATCCGTGAAACCGTAATCGTTAATATTTACAACTTCTTTAAACCATAAAATATATTGAATTTTATAGTTTTATATTTAATTAAATAAAATTATTTTCTTAATAGATTTTTAAAATTTTCCATCATATACATGTATTTACATCTATTACCTATATTAAAAAGATAAAATAATTGTTTAAAGGTACAATATTCAGCGAAACTATCTTCAGTCATGATAATTCAAATTTTTAATTAAATAACAAGTTACTGTGGTGGTTAAAAATAAATATATTTATAATGTTTATGAAGATAAAATGGTAGGTACCTTGTAAACAAAATGTACTGTTCTGTGTTTAAATACGTATGTGTACTAAAATTTTCACGAGTATTATATGAAGAAAAATTGATAGAACATTTTTATAGTTTTTTCATCGTACCTATTTCCGTAAATAGAAGTTACCAAAAGTTTAAATAATAAAAATAAGTCAACAATGTTCTTTGGAAGCACATTTTTTCCATAAAGGAACATCGTGTACCTTGCGAACCTATGGTTTGTGTGTCTGTGAAAATTTAAGAAACGGGAAAATGCCTGTGTTCTGGTATTTATATTAGGGTATTATAAATGTATTATATACTTATAAATTATAATACTATTAAGAACATATATATATATATTATATATTAAACATGTATACATGGTTTATATGGTTTTCAATGGGTTCTGTATGAATTTGGTTTATATAATTTATACTATTATGTAGTATTGTAGTTGTTATATAATCCGATCATATATCAGGGACTCTGGTGTTTGTGAATTACTGATTTGAGTTGTTATATAATATAAATATTATATATGTTATACATATATATTAACTCATAAGTACATTTTCCGCTGTTTTGCTGACAGTAATTAATAACTGATAATTTACCTTTTTTCAAGTTTGACCAATCAAGTCGTCGCGTTAAAAGAGATAAGACTTCAGGAAGAAGAAGGTGCACCTTTCACGGCGATCCGTGAAGCTTCGTTGTTGAAAGAACTGAAGCACAACAACGTGGTCACTTTACATGATATTGTGCACACACGTGAAACACTTACATTCGTTTTCGAATACGTAGTAAGTCTTAAATATATTCATTTTTACAATATCTCTGACTTTAACTTAACTATATTTTTGTAGTTACCATCTATTATTATGACATATTATTCATTATATATTTAATTTTTAAAAAACTTTAATTTATTATACTTTACTTTTTTTTTTAAATTATGTTTTTTTTAAATATTTTCTATTAATTTTTTTTGTTATTTTGGCTATTTCTTAATAATATTTTAATACTAATATAATACATCTTTAAACTTGAGTACAGTAATAATGTTCCTTTATGAATTCAAAACGACAGTGAAATGAATAGGTATTGATCTAAGAGTAAAATATTGTTATTTTCTCCCAAATAGTATTTACAAATAAAAACGATGTTTGATAGTTTGTTTAATGTTTATATTTTAAATGATCTTTACTACTGTTTATATTTATATGAATAGAAATAACTATATATCTATGCTAACAAAAGTTAAAGTGTAGGTTTTATATACGTGTGACTATTTCGAAAGTAATTTCATTATACTATCATGATATCCTTAATTACTATTAAATGGTTTCTATAATAGGCGCAGACGCTAAAAAAAAAATAAATTCTTTCTATAATAAATGTTTATTTAATTTGATTATACTCACTCGTAATGCATCCATTATACTGTAAATTCTTATGAGTCATAAATCTTGGCTACAATATAAAACAATGAATAATTATAATTTGTATTTGATTTGTCTTCAATGATATTATTTTTAATGACACTATACAATTATAGAGTTATTCAAATGCACTATTATTTTAATGTTTTATTTGTATCTTAAAAATATTTTTATATTAATTTATTTTAAATGAAAAACTTATCATTACCATAGTCAAAATTTAGTTGAATTTAAAATCAATTTATTTATGACTAGATTTTTAATACAAAATATTATGATGCCCTCTTTTTAAAATTAAAAATGTAAACTATACAACTAATTGAAAGATTAAATAATCAATTTTAATTATTTCTCTAAAATTCATAAGTATAATATAATGATTAATGGACACAGGAACAAACAACTAAAAATGAGATATAATAATATGAAAATGTATTAATCTTGTTATTATTATTATAGCATACCGATTTGTCACAATATATGGAAAGACATTCAGGAGGTCTTGATTATTCAAATGTACGACTATTCATGTTTCAATTATTCAGAGGTTTAGCATATATCCATCAACGCCGTGTACTTCACAGAGATGTTAAGCCCCAGAATTTGCTCATCAGTGAAATAGGAGAACTTAAATTAGCTGATTTTGGTAAGTGTAGTATTAATTAATTACCTACATAATAATAATGTTTACTTCTGTTTAGGTAAAAATGTTTACTATTATTATTGTTGTTGTTTAGGATTGGCTCGTGCTAAATCAGTTCCAAGTCATACATACTCACATGAAGTAGTAACGTTATGGTATAGACCACCAGATGTCTTACTTGGGTCTACAGACTATTCAACATCCTTAGATATGTGGGGTGTTGGATGCATATTTATTGAGATGATCACTGGTGTGCCTACATTCCCTGGAGTGCGTGATACATATGATCAATTGGATAAAATATTTAAGGTTAGTATACAATTGATGTATATTTATTAACTTTTGATGGTTCTAACTATGTTTCATAGATTTTGGGTACGCCCACAGAAGAACATTGGGAAGGTTGCACACATTTAAAAGGTTATAAAGAAGGAAGAGGAAAAATATTTATGTATCCACATCAAAAGCTTGGTCATGTGTTCCCTAGGTTGTATGACATAGCTGAAGGCGAAAACTTAGCTACATCATTACTTCAGGTATTAATTTATACGGTTAACTAACCTAATATGTTTATTGTTTATCAGTTCATCACTATGATAATATACATAATAGATTTAAATGTGTAACTGCAGTATAATTATATTACATGTATAATAAAAGAATTTTTTTATTATTATTTATTACAAACAAATAAATTGCAAAAAAATGTCATTACATCAATATCATCTTCATAAACATTTTTGTTATCAATTTACAATAATCAAAAAAAAAAAAAAAAAAAAATTGAATAAGTATTTATTACAAATAATTTTAAATATTTAACATGATTTTTATATAAACATTTTTTTTTTAAATATTACAATTGAGTTGGAATATATATCCACACATTCAAATACACTAATTTAATTTTCTTATAAAAAGTATTTATGTTAATATCAAAGATTAAATAAATTTAAATATTTATTTCAATTTTTGTGCTTTAAATTTAATGTTTCTTATAATGATTTTTGGTAAATAATTGTATAAATATTTAATGTTTTTACATTCTATGTAAGTATATTGTCAATGCCAGATTGGCAAGGTATCAGCCTATCGAATTTTAGGATTTCTAACGTTTGATTACTGCTACAGTTATTTTATGGTTTAATAATTCGATTCAATTATATTTTCTACTAATGTTTGTACTAATTTATCATTATTCTATTAAAAAAAAAAATATATTTAACGACCAAATACTCATAACTGTCCCATATTTTGAGTGACCCACTTAGTTTTACTCGGTAACTCGTCGGGCCAATCTGGCCCTGTATATTGTGTATATACAACTTTAATTGATAAATATTTATATAATTTATAACTAATTAAATTAATAAAAAATATTTATTATCTATACATTTTATTTAAATTGTAACTGATAATTTTGAAGTACACTACCTATTTGTATTTAGTTTTTTATTTAATATATAAATTTAATGTTAATAAAAAAATAATATTTTTTTTCAGCTTAATCCAGATTTGCGTATAAATGCTCCATCTGGTCTTAGGCACAAATATTTTCAATCGCTTCCCAAAGCTATATATGATCTTCCAGATGGTCAGTAAAATATTTATGGGATTTAAAAAATGAATTTTAACTAATAGCATTTTTATACTTTCAGAGGTGTCTGTTTTCAGTGTGAAGGGCGTTCATCTGAGTCATGAATCAAGAACTACGTTCAAGTGTTAAATGTTTTTTTTTTTTCTAGTAATTCTGAAGTTATTACTAATTATTAGCTCAATAAAATTAAAATAATAATATTATATTTAAGTATAGTTGTTTACCAGAAACATTGAGTTGTGCGGCCCAATCGGGGCTTTACGCGTCTCGGCTGTTTAGCCATTTTGCTGTGATGATGATTATTTTATATTTCCTATATTCATACTTATAAATGTTAGTATATCAGTGTTGTAAAGGGCTTCTAGAATGAAAAAAATTTAAATATTTAAAAAAAAAAACAATCAGTTTTATTACAATTATACACTTATTAAAAATATGAAAAAAAAGAACAAAGAGGAAATAAGATAATATAAGATATGTATTTTTAGGGCGATAATAATTCTTCTGTGTTTACTACTTATGCAGTTTTCACTACTAAAATATTAGTATTTAAGGCAAATGAAATTGCTCAACAAAGTGGGGGTCAACTGTATAACAATCTAGTTACATACAATATGTATACTTACACATACATATATTTGTAATAATAATATTAAACATTAAATTTAAACTGAACAAAATAACTTAAATACTATCCCCACATTCGCTTTGCCGTCCCTTGAACGTCCACTTAATATAAAATTAATGTGTTTAAAAAACATTCCTAAAGTTGCATCAATTACAAAATGTTCCCCTACGATTATATTTGTTTTTGAATAGTGTATTTTACATTTGTCGCTTGCCGTCCAATTGGTCCGTCAAAGCAAAATATTCCTCTAAACATACTTTATTTAGCCGATAACTTAAACAACATTTTCAAGATGACATCAGGTCTTTTGTTATTGTTAAACTATTATATAATAGTTAATGATCCGCGTACATTCATTTATATTAATGGTTGTGTTTTTAAACACATAATATTGTATTAACTTTATGCATTTTACATATAATATACCTTTTATAATATGTTTCTTTTCTTTTCTTTTCTTTTTTTAAATATTTATTTTATATTCAAATAAAATTTATACAAAGGTTGAGTTAAGAAATACTAGAATTAAATCAAAATGTTGATTTAACCAAAAGATTGATGTACAATTTATATTTTAATGTATTTTTTTTATAGTTTTAAAAATCATAACACAATTTTATTTTAATTTTATTGTTATGGTATACTCAACATTTTTATTTTTTAAATTTAAATTTGTATAACTCAACCTTCTTAGGTACTTAGTAAATCTTAGTTCATTCAATATATTATTTAAATATATAAATATATTTTTTTTTTCATACTAATTTCGTTGTCTCTCTTAAAAAGTAGCGAATATATTAGCGGCTAAATATTATATTAACGAATTAATAGATTGTAAATGATGACATCTTATGTATGATAGATATTTCACTGTGTCCTAAATTTTGCACACGCTAGTGAGATAACCAATTTCTGTCACTAATGAAGTCAATTAATTTATTGTGAATGATAAAGTTGCGTACTTAATTTTTTTTTTTTTTCTATAAAACATATTTTGTACGCAGTTTTCTTTAATGAAACATTTAAGGCAATATATGTGGATTTCAACTGTGATTGTAAATCATTGTGTTATATGTTAACAATTGTAACAGTTTAGTAAAATTTGTGTAATTTATTAAAAAAAAAAAAAAAATGTTTATGATGTCCTTGCCGTATCATTCTCCCGCCCATTAAACTACTGTTTTGTCTATATTTTAATATATTGTCATAATAATAATAGTTTATTTATTATTATTAATGTAATATATGTATTCTATGTGACAATTATTATTATTATTATTATTATATTATTACGATGATTTTTATTATTATTATTTATTTATTTTAGGACTGTTAAAAAAAAAAAAAAAACGGGTGTAAATAGAATTATTATCATAACTTTGTCATTTATATAGTTTGTTTATATATTATATTTGTTTAAAGACTTTATATTGTAGAACGACTCATTAAATGTAAAAAAAAAAAAAAAGAAGAATTAAATAATAAATTATAAAACAACAAATTTCTCAAAACAAATATCAAGTTTTCTTTTATTTACTACCAACTAAACATTTATATTTTATTTAACCCCTAACACACAAGTAAAACTAATTGTGCCACTTTGTATGTACAAATGATAATTCATCATCACACGTCAAATGGATTGGAGATCATATGTTGCCATTGACAGCTCGTCGGAATCACGTAAATGGCCAAGACGTCAATATGTATGCAAACAGCAGTAAGAACAAATGTTTTTTGTTTAGGTCTGTAACAAATAATAATTATCAAATTAAAAATTAAATATTGGTGGTTACATAGTCAAGTTAACAGTTATTATAATTTTAAACATTGGATTGTGTCTATAATTAGATATTTTAACCAAATATATTTTGTCATTATGTCAACAATGTAAGGTTGATTCCTAAGAATATGGTTTTTCTCAGAGTTTGTAGCTTAGTATGATGCACCCAATATAAAATATGTTTGCCCACATCAACTATTTTTTAGTGAATGTGTAGGTTTTATGGGCTTGCCTAAATATTATAATTATACCAAGGCAATTTGGTGTTTACTAATTGCGGTCACTGTTTGCGCTTTTATAACTCAATAGTGGGATAAAAGTAGAAAAATAAATAAAAATGTCTTAAATATATTGTATTTTTATATTTCAAAAACAACAGTAATCGACTTCAGTTTAAGTTTAGTATTATAAATTTATAATTATCATATCGCCTTTTATGAAACAAACTACCACTGTGATGGTTGATAATCATTTAAGATTACTATACAGTATATTATATAGCATAAACTTATATAACATGGTATTTTATAGCTCTAAAGTCAACTCCAATATAAAAGCATGGAACTTGTACATACAAAAAAAAAAACCAATCTCCAGATTGGACTACTTAAAAACCGTGGGCTTCAAATTTCAAATTAATTTTTTTAGGTATACTTATTATGATATTATATTAATTTAAACTAATATATAATTTCAATTCTAAATTTTTTAACTCATTTATTATCACTGTAAAAGCTCAGTCTTTGTTCTGTAACTGCAACTTAGATATTACCTACAATTGCAGTGACCGCAACTAGTATGCAGCCAGGCAATTATCGTATTCTCTAACAAGTCTTATGGTAATGTCACACTCACATGAACTGCAACTTATCTTGTGAAAAGTTTATCATATAAAGCCAAAGTAATTTAAACCATAAACAGTTGGAATCTACCAATAAACAATTATTGAAAACCTTTTTTTAATAAATTAATTTGTATATTTTATTGGAATAAATATTTATGTAGGTACATAAGATTTAGAGCACCTAGGTAAACAGGTATTCAGGATCATTTGTAAGTAGGTTACGATAATAGAAATAATTGAATAATAAAAAAAAAAATTTAAAAATCGTATTTTTGTAAACAAATACTATATTATTTTAAATTAAAATTAAACAGTTAAGTATTCTTGTGTACTGTACAGTTTGAACGAAATACTATTATACATTTATATACATAATAGTATTGCCAATGATCATATGAAACATAAAGTCGAATTAATATCGTCACTCAAATGTAATAGATATATCATATATGACATGATGCATTGTAATAAATAACGTGATGACAGACTGAAAGTTGGAAATATATCAAATGATTGACTTTGGACTCCGCGAGTGACATTATATAATATGTATATTATATACCTATCCACCTAATATATAGCTTGTTGTTAAAATTTTAAGTTGCCTGTATAATAGCATCACTACCTACATGCGTCTACTGTGGATATTAATATTGTGGCTCCGCGAGTAAATCATGTAATATTAGATGTGGTAAAAGGCTTAAGTCCGCTGCAGTACCTACTCCAAAACTAGGTATTGACTTGGTAGATACCTATATTCTATAAATTTATAAAAAAATTATACATATATATATTTGAATTATAATTTAAATTTGGGCCATTTTAATAGTTAATATGATATAAAAAATAACTAAATGTATACTATTGTAATTTTTAATAATACTTTCAAGCCAGATGTCAAAAATGATTTTATGGAAATTTAGTAGGTAATAACATATGAAAGTAAAAGATAATAAATTGTTATAATAGTTTATACAGTTTTCCAAACGGTTTTATTTTTTAGTATGATATATTTTTAACTAAAAAAAATCACACTAGCCCAATTATTCTTAGTTCTAAAATCATTTTTAAATAAATAGAAGATTTACAAAGACAAGGCAAGACTTCTTCGCCGAAAAACAGTATTTTTAATGGGGTCCTCTAAGGTAGGTAGTGATCTAGCACCCAACTTGTAAAATATCACTCGAACTCCTAACATACATACTATAAATAGTATAAGTCACATTTGTCAATGATACAACTATATTATTCATACATAATATTATTACAACAGTTGGATATCATTTGTAATATCACGTAAACCTCATTGAAGCTTAATGCAAAAATTAGTTGATCAAAATAAATGAGAGGAAGTCACCTTTTTTCTTTCGCTGCAATATAATAGTATGTACTTCGCAATCAAACTAAGCAATTTAATCAGTTCTCTCTCTCCAACGAAATATAATATTATATTGGTATTATATACTAGGAAAACGTTTCTTTTTCCCAAACTTGAGACTCCAACCTCAAAAACAAAAGAAAAATAATCAATATTACACTACGCTTTTTCCGATCTTTCTTGAAGTCCAAACCCAAAATTAAATTAAAAATACTTCTGTACAAAACCGTCATTATACCACACTGGTCATATGGTGTTCAAGTCTAGGGCCCGGCTAAACCCTCAAACATTTCGTCACATTCAAACGTTTCGAAATAAAACTCTTCATAACATGTATAATGCCCTCGGCGGTGGTAGCTATATTATGTTTTATGTATCATAATTTTTGACGAATCGAGGCACCGAGTCCTTCACAGCGACCCACAAATAAAAAATGAAAATGAATTCTCAAAACTGCATTATAGATGTTTTTTCCAAATGATATCCCTGATGAGCCTACTTGCGGATTCAAAAGAAACCGGAATCGTAACTTATTACTATGACAAAATAAATACAAAACTTTGCTCCTTCCTCTACATACTTAGATAATAATAATATACATACTCTAAAAGCCTAAACTATTATAATATGTGGTGTATTACCAATGGGCTATGAGTGTCTTTCTCTATCAAGTAATTTACGTTTCGAATGCATCTTAATATATATTTTAAATAAGCTATTTCATAAAAACTTATTGTACATAAAAATAATATGATGATAGGTACCTTACTTATTATAGGTTATATATATTATTAGGTCATATATAATATTATATGACATCTTTTTTAAAATTCTATAATATTCATATACCTAATGATTCTTTTTATAAATAGATTTTGATTACCAAGTTTCATTATAATATAATATAACATAATTTATAAAATATACCTATGACCCTAAGTGATATTGTAAAATATACCTAAGAAATAAAAAATAAAAATATATAACAACTGCAGTAATGTATAATTTTATTTTTGGTTGAAAGCAGATAGGTATCAGAGAAGTTGAGACTATACAAAGTAATGCTTTATAAATTACAGCTATACATCTATAAATAGGCTATAAGAAAAACGTATTTCGATAACTTTTAAAACACTACCTAATGATTAAAATTTCAAATATTTTAGTACCTATTCGTGGATGTTACAAATTTTATTTTTTGTTTTTAAATTAGGATTAGAATGTTTAGTCAAGTTTTGTATACGCAATACGCATATTGAATAAAAGAAATCCTAGAATATTTAATAAATGCACTTTTGTTATTTGACTACTATATTTGAATTTGAATATGTAGGTATACAGGGTGATAGAGATACCCTTAGTAAACATAATAATATTTAATAATACATTTCTAATTATCAAAATGTTTAAACAATATAATATTTAAAGACCATATTTTCAAATATCAAGTGGTTTTCTATGGGGACACGAACTTATTTTTAATGTAACTATAGATAACAAAAATATCGAAGTAACGAAAATATTTTCGCAACATTAGTTTTAAAAAAAATAGTTCTTATATTGTAATTTTAAAGAAATAATCATAAATACTTATCTATTTAATTTTAATATTTATATCATATATATTTTCTAGACTATATTTTTTATTATTATATTATTTTTTTCTTGAGCTATTTAATAGACATTTTAAATTGTTAACTTTTATTTTTGTTAATAACATGTTTGTTTATCGTTTAAAAAGTTAAAACTATTCAGTTTTTTATTTAAATCTTTATATTATATAAATATCGAAAATAAATTATATATTTGATGCAATTTGTATAATATATATTTGAAGTTTAAACATTTACCCTGTGGATATGCACCTATTAAATATTGACGTTATAAATTTATACCCATAATGGTTGTGTGCCTATATTATCGAACCGAGTACCGACTAATTTTAATTTGTAAATTTAGTGAATTCAATCAAAACCTGTTGTCGTTCACTATTTGTCAAGCCGTTAAAAAAAAAAAAAATAAACAAAACAAAACAAAACGTAAATAAATGTATGCAAGTACAATAATAATTAATTAAAAGTAATTATACGGGTGAAATCAAATAGAGCGTTTTCCAATAAAACGATTTTTTTAAGCTTTTATATTTACTCATCGTTTGGTTTTCATTTAATTATCATAATCATATCACGAGCTTTTTTTATAGCGTGCCCAATGAAATATATAGATAGGTACCTGCAGTTACACATAACAAATTGGCTGCGTTTATTTTTCATAGTAGTATTTTAAATAACGAAAACAATATGAAATATATATATAAATATATTATATATGTCACGGTGAGTGTACAAAAACAAAACGTATTGAATATGTCATAATATATAATATCGTATAGGTATAATATTATAATCATTAAAAATAATAAAATATTATGAGCTTTGCCGATGTCAAATTTCCAATATAAGTCTCATTAGTCCCCATACAATATGAACTTGTGTGCATTATAGTTTTTCGATTGATTTATAGTAAAACATCAATAATTTTAAAAACTATTACCGTTTTGGAGAACATTCTTTTACATAGTTTTCAGCTCTATAAAAATATTAACTATTAAGTAGGTATATCGAGTTATATAATCATGTACTCTACCCATCGAGTCCAGTGCGTACAGTGCGTATACTATATTTCAAATATACCTATCAAAAGGTTTATTTTTCATTAAGGGTCACCAATAATAATTTCAAATAAATATTACGTTTTATACACAGTATTCCGTTGAAATTGAAACAAATAATTTGTCTGGGTAATACTCAGTGTGTAGCCCCGTGGACCGCGGTCGTAGCTAATACATTATTTTATGCAAAATAGCCCGAAAGGGTTTGCGTATATATGCCTGTCAATGTACAAACGTATATTATAAGCTCTACCTATAAGCACTTAATGAAAAATTAATCCGATCCACTATTTATAAACTCAACTTAAATATTAGTATTAAAATATAAATCAAACGTCAATGATTTTTATCATTGAAAAAGAAAAAAACGTTTCTAGTTTGTAAATCGCAAATTAACTTTCATAAAATACAAAAAAAAATAATAATTAAAAAAATCCATTTTACAGTTTTAGGTAATATCTGCACAAGCAACATTATACCTAAAAAATGATCTTGAAATCTGGAAAACGGATTGATAAAAAACGATTTATCTTACCAGCTAAAATAAACTATGTGATAGTATATTTAATATAAAAACCGAGGAATTAGCTTTGGTGTATGGTAAGTGTGCCCTTACTAGATCAAGGAACGGAGGTTAGGGAAAGTTTAGCCGCGGGCTACAATGTGACGTCTTATTTTTATTTTTAGTATAAAAACATATCTGAATTTTTAAGAATTGACTTGAACACAAATGTATATTAAAGTTAGTATCATGCAATTATTATATATTTTAAATTAAAACGTGTTTTATAACCATCGACTAATAAATAAAAAGTAATATTTTGTTAATACTGTTACAATACTACAATGTACAAATAACTCTTAGGGGATAAACCACAACTTTCACAACTTATAAGAAATCTCGAATAACATTTTCAATAATGTTTTATACAAAAAAACAGTTTTATTATACATCAATTTAAAATTAAATCAAAAAGGTCAAGAAATTAAAATATCTATAAATATTACTAAAATATCTAAAATATTTCAAAAAACAAATGTCTAATAAATGCTAAAATTATTATTATTTTTTAAATATTTCAATTATCTAAAATTATTCATTAAAATGCGAAACGTTTTTTACTACGCCGTGTAGTTTTATTTTTAATGGTAATTTTTTTTAAACAATATTTTTATGAGAAACCTGAAAAACTATCACTCTGCAATGTCATAATATTAATGCTAAAATGAAAAAATGCGAATCGTGTCAACAGCAAATATATATGTTGACGTTGGATGTCATAGAAAAAATAAACAGTTTTAAAAATAATACATGTCATATTATAACTTAATAATTTTATTTACTATGATAATAAGTTCTGTAAAAAATAGTATTTATATATATTATTAGTTTATAGCACTCGATGACTTAACGCTTCTAAGCGGATACATTTAATTCCAACTTACATACCTATCTGCTACCTGTCAGCCATAATACGCCGATTGCGTGGTGAGGAGAATCCAGTCGCGGCATTTATAAAGGTACAATTATATATATGTGTGACCTATCCTTTTTAGATATGGAATTGCACTTTTTAAATTATCATAATAACAATTAAAAGATGCACGTGCTAAATTTATTTTTTTAAATTAAAAGGCGTACACCGCTCGGGTGTAAAAATTAATTAAAAAGCTGGTCGACACCACGATGACCTTTTTTCCATCAGTTCCGCGAGTAATGAAACATAGCGCGATCCAAAAATATTTACTTGTCAACAGACTTTCTTTCATATAATATTTGGTGTGTTATATCCACGAAATAAGCATTCTCGCACCAAAGAATTCGGGTGACCAATACTACAATTTCAATAATTATAATACACAAAATGTCTTATGAAGTATATCGTCCTTTATATTTTAAAAATGCAATTATTTTAATTCTATTATCTAGAATTTTTAAGTACATATCTGGTACACATAAATACAATATTTTAAAATACAGATATTTTTGTTTACTAAGTAAGAATTATCATGTGCCATAATATATGGTTACACTAATTCTTACTTTTTTCAAATGAGAACATCCTTTTTAGATTTTGAGCGGATCGATGAATGTATTGATTTTACAATAATCCGTGTTTACTTCGAAAAATGTTTCGATTTTAAACTTTGTAAGCGGTTCCTGATAGAAAATTGAGTTTAGTTGGTACTTTGGGGAGTTAAAAGTAAAATTTTCCAGTATTTTCCATAATAATTGGGAAAAACAAAAAACAAAAATATATGTGAATAAAACAAAGTTTTTTACGCTAAATCAGTTATTGGCAAAATTGATTCCCTTATTTTATTACAATTCAAAAACAAAAAAATTGTAGATACTTAAAATGTTTACCATTTTGTATTTTATAATTTTCTATACAGCATGTAATTTTTAAAATATATTTTGATTTATTTACATGTAAATATGAGGAATCTTCAAATTTTTTTTCTATACATATCAATAAAAAATTAATCGCACGGTTAATTCTTTTATAAATTTAATTAAATATCTCACATGACTTATTATTATATTTGTATAAAAATTATAAAAATACATCGACACAATTTTATTTATAGGAATTTGAAGTTCAAATTCGTATTAAATTTATAAAAATCATGAAAATGTACAAACTACATGCAAGTATTTTGTAGTAAAAAAATGTAAACATTTTTAAATTTGTATAGCTAAGGTATGAAAATGAAAATGTAATACAATGTTTCTCATAAGTTGTTAATACACGGAATAAAAGCTTAAAAAATATTTAACGATAGTAAACGTTGTTAATTATTTTGTTACAATTTAAAAACATTATTCGTGTGAATTTATTCGTACGAGTATGCCGATTACGCAACATTGATATCACCGTGTTCTGTGTACTTTATTCCGTGTACAAGTTATAATATAGGTACTTCGTTTATTTTTCGTTTCAGTGTCAAAACTTTTATCTATTTTCAAACTATCATTTACTACTTATGCCATTTCAATCGGACCTGACGTTCCTTCACAACGGCCAAATTAGAAATATATTTAATTGTTTTCTTTATTAATTATTAGAACTGAGGCGCTGCTTCCTCACCGTAGTTTTATCTCAACCAAAATGCATATACACTGATAGCTTTATCGCATTATCAAATAACACTCGTAACACATCAATAATATCTCGTCCGGTTATTTAGAAAACACGTATACAGAGCTAGTGGTCAAAATAGTATTAATAATTCTCCAACTACTAAAGCTGATCATAATATAATTAATGAATCGAGTTCTATACTCTATATAATAAAACAATGTTCCTCGATACTACGGTCTCCCCTATCAAAATAATAAGAAACATTATCTTCGACAAATCGCTATGCTATAATTTTAATTCACTGATAACTGAGAAAGAAACTATAGAAGCTGGATCGTCATAATTTATTATCAATTCGTTAGATCCTATCACTAATACTGAGTAATACACAATCGTTGTAATAAATTTTAAAAAAATGTATAAATGATGATGACCAATTCATCTGCAAAAGCTCTTTAAAAAGAATCAAACTAACCACTAATCTACGCCGAATGTCTACAGACCAATCGTCAAATTCTTACAAGACAGTAAAGTTCAGTTTCACACGTATCAAATTAAACAAGAAAGATAATTCAAAATCATTATCAGAAACCTACATCATTCTACCGAAATACAAAATATAAAAACATAACTATAGAAAAACTCAGTTTAAATAAATAAATATTAATAAAATATTATAAACAATTAGCTCCAAAAACATACGCCAAAATAAAAATTACCACTGTTATTTGTGAATCTTGAACCTGTTTCTAATAATCGTGATATATTTAATGTTGATTCCATCAATTACATTTATTATTCAAAAACAAAAATCAATGAACCTCGCGTTCGTAAAGAGTTAGTGTGCCTAAGATACCAAAATTATGGCCATACCTAAAAACAATGTAACCATCAATCCAAATGTGCCGGAAAAAAAATGTGCTAACGATGATTTAACTGAAAACTGCAATAAGACATTTACGTAAAAATATCCTACTTTAGAATGCGGAGTTAAAAATGCATTTTACCATTAAAAAAAAGTAAAACGATAAAAAAATATTATATTAATTTTATTATTTACCAAATTAAATTTTTGAAAATTAATAGATTTTTAAATAATAAGTATTTTACGATAAATTAATCATCTGGTATATAAAAATGTAATTAAATATATTAATATCGATTCGTTAAATTATTTTAAATAATATAATTACAATTTTTTCTTCTAATTTTCATGTTTTATATTTTATTCGATTGGCTATACAATTATAGTAGATACATAGTATTGGATTGGTACCTACTCAATGATTGTGTTTTATATATTACGTTGCTTATATATACGATGAAAATAATGCAAATCGTTCACTGACGGTATTATATTTACTTTTAGACTTATTTACAGCTAATATTTTATATTATGTATAAAAATGATTCCTAATAATTTTTACTTCTTACCCCGCTGACTAAATAGATTTTATTCTAAACATTCAGTAGAAATTCTCTCACCTAATTTCTCGTCGAGAGCGTAATATTTACAAAGACTATAAAATTGTTTACATAGGTATTATACATTATATAATTCGGTTTTACATTGTTAAGGTTGAACTGGCTTCAAAATTTCATAATAATATAAGATTTTTATTGTTAAAATAATAATCTATTACACTATTAAATTATCGTTGAATTACATGGAATTTACTATTTATATATTGTATCATTATGAGTGTATTTTGTACTTACCATGTTTAGTATGAATTTGTCATATGAATTAAATAGGGTTTTTTTATTTAGGAAATTGGTACTATAATATTATTATTGACACGAGTTATTAAAAATCAAATATCGAATACTATGTACATTGTATATGGTCTGCTTTAAATTTTAGAAAGACGAAATTTTTTTTTATACATTTCATTATTTTAAAGTTTTAGATAGTTTTTTTTTCATAATAAATAATTTAAGAATATTTTTGGCAGGCCCGTGAACTCATTTTAATTCGTGAATGTGCCTGGGAAAACGGTCAAAAAACGTTGCCGACCACTGCATTATGCAGTTAACAGTAACAATATTCCCATTTAAATTGTTGTCATATATTATATTATGTATTTACGGTAATAATTGAGTTTACATATAAGTTAAAACAAAAGTACGTATCTCATTTAAAATGTAGTATAATTATAATTAGCCAATCGATAGAATTTTCTCAGTATAATATAAATAACAAAATCAAAAAAAGTTTTGTGCGTATTTCGTGCTGTAGTAAATTGGATTTTTGTACACAATTGTACGTGGCGAGGCTCAAGAGGTAAAAAAAAAGAAATAATAATGCACTTGAATTAGCAATCATTCTGGGAAACTGAGTTTATGTATACGTAAAATTATATTTGAAAAGAATATCGCTATTATAGTTTATTAAATAAGAAAAGGCGGCAAAATGTAACCATTTTTTTTTTTTAATGCTTTATTTATATTTCAATCAACGCCAACGTAAAAAATAAATAAATGTGTCTTTTTTCGAAAAAAAACAATCAAATGTAATGTACATTATTTACTATGTTACAGTAATTATATTATTATTTCAGGCGAACGTTCCTATGTTAAAGTATATTAGACGTCCTTTAAAAAAAAAATCACGGAACAAGGGTACCTATACAAGACGTCATGTTTTTTACATTTATTTAACTTCAAAAGTATCTGACTACGTCCAATGGTAATATAATTTTTTTTTTCATTTTAATATATACATAACTGTATAATATATTAATTGTTTTTCAATAAATTCAACCTTCCTAGTTTGAACTTTTTTTTTAACATTTGAAGTAAACTTTCCAAATATAACTTGTACACTTCGTTAAGAACTAAAACAAAAAAAGGATATTAATTTTCACGTGATTCATCGAACCAAATAAAATAACCCATATTTATCTAGCAGAATAAATTAAGATGCATAAACTATATTTTATATATTATTCAGATACCTATAATACATACATTTATTTAAGTGTATTGTTGATATAGAACATCATAATGGAATACAATTTATTTTGGATTTTTTGTTGGTTTTTTTTTTATCAAGAAGTCCCTGCATTTTTTCTAACAGTTAAACGTATGATATTGTATTATTATTGAGAATATAAATTTTATTCGAATCACTATATGATGTAGCCTTTCGCATAACAACTTACTGTTGTTTGATATTTTAAAAATTTACAATAACCAAAAACGATCGACGTGTTGCATGTTAATCACATTTAATTACAGCTATAATTGCATTTTAGCCGTTCCCTCAATGACTGTAGAATTATAACAATCATTGATCATTGGTTTAATAAATATCAGACGTAGGTACAAAGGCGTTCCTATAGTACCGTTTGTGTGATGAAATAATTTATAGTGATGTTCTTTACATTTTAACTAGTTGCAAGTACCTACATAATATGACTTAACCATTATCTTGTGTGTTTTAATAATTATTTATAATTTATTGTTTCTGACGATAAATTTTAATTTTTGACTTATCGTGCCTTAACGCCACCTAGTTTTAAATATCCATAATATTACGATTTTCTTTTAGTCGATCAAAGAAGTCAGCAATCCGTATAGACGGTTGTTTTGTATAATATAATATTCTTGTTCAGAGTAGTTGGGCAGAGTTACCACGAATCGGCTTGTTCTGTACAGACCCACGGGATAACCGCATACGCATATATTATTACTATAAAAATTATACGTTGTTTTTTGTTAACGGGAACACTAAAGACTTAAAGAGTCTTTTTAAAATACAACTATTGTTAAGCGTTATACGATTTTCTAAACATGTGTTGATATTAAAGGTTAAGCACTTGGATCACGGTCGAGTGCCATTAATAGCGCTGTGTTTTATATGCGTACGCGTAACGGTTCGAAATCGTATTATAAATATGATATAATAATAATAATAATAATAGTAAACGATACAACGGGAAATCGGTTTTAATCTCACGATAACTTGCTAGCTCGATGATAAACATTGCCACTTTACATCATGCATCATAATTTAAATACGCGATATTATGTTTTAATGTGAAGTTTAATTTTGGATGTGTGTATACAATACGATATTAGAATGTCTAAGTACCCCATAATTTAGCACAGCCGGTTTCCACTCGAATTAGTCTCTCGAGTAAATCCTCGAGGTTAGAGGCTAAAACTTTTCACTCCTCTGCCCGTATGTTTAAATCAAATTGAAAATAATGGCTACTAAATTGAGTAATAAAACCTTTAGGTAGATACCTTATAATATACACGAGTATATATAGGCGCTACGAGTTGTAAAACTCTGTTTCCCGTTCCCCGCGAATTACGTATGCACGACGATTACATATTCGCCGTAGTATTAAAATTCATATAGAATTATAATATTATGTTGGTACATATTTTTCGTTTTTTTGAGAGCTACTACATTTACTGTTACATATTTTATAATGCAGCACGTCTTTACAATATTAACGAAATTCTGTCGTTATAAATAATATATTTTGTAAGACCGTACACGTATTATTATAGTTATAATTGGTTGTTATATATTATGCTATGGATAGATTATTCATATTATTCATATCATGATGATAATAATAATAATAATAATAATAATAATTGGCTTACGTTGCACGAATTTAAATTAATTTGTCTGTACAAAATAATAACATGATAATAATATACACGCGCGTAATATAAAGAACGCTGTTGCAGTAAACCGAATTGAAAATAAGATCGCGTAACCGTGTTTACTCGCGGTAAATATAAAAATAATGTTTGTATTATATTATTTTCAATAAGTGCGTTTCATAAATCAGTATGTTTTTCCCATTTATGTTTGTTCGATCGGTCTCGGAAACCCATTTCCAGAGGGTACATCAGGTGCTGTGCATTGCTATAAGTTTCTGAAATCGTGCGCACAGTTTCAAACGACAAAAACATTAGGAAAATGACGTCATTATAATGGAGCGAAAACTCGCGTTATATATTACATAAATACACACACACACACACACACACACACACACACACACACACACACACACACACACACACACACACACACACACACACACACACGCATACATACACACACACACACATATATATATATATGTATTTATTTATTATATATATATGATGCAGGTATCATGTATGATATGTCATTACATAAACACACGCGCAGAGAGTTACAGACTTACAGTCGAGTTTTTCGAGTAGCGAAAAAAAAGAAGTGGATACTCGAAAGCGTAAAAAAAAAAAAAATAAAATAAAATAAAAACTATTTAGTCGTTTAAGTTTTATTTATTTGTTTGTTTTTATGCGCTTTTCCTTTTTGCAATCGGATATTTTCCGGTGAAATGCGACAAAGGCTGTGAATTGTACGCCGTCAGACTCAGCTCATCTGTGCTTGGTCTGCTGACGATTGTTGGACGTATTATTATATAATTGGACTATACCATACGATTCGGACGACATGCAGTAAAGCACTATGCATTATTATACTCTACAAAAGCATACGCACAATGATAGATACTAATAAGAGTAATTACGATTTACATTTTTCCCATTATTACGATGTTGAGTTTTTTTTTTTAGTACTAAATATAAAATAGCGATCTCAAAAATAAAAATTATAATCTGCACGGAATAGCTATAAGTCACACTGTATGTTTGCGACATTACTGGACATAAGCTTATTAAGGTGGGCCATTTATTTTAAAAACGAATTACGAATTTTGTTAGTGTTGCTTGTGTCAAATTGGTGATTGTATAAGCAGTATAAAATCATTAATTATAACATACCTAATTTGGTATCTAATGTAATAACGCGTGAAAATAACTGAAATCAACTAGCAAATAATACTTAGCCTTAGTCCCGTAGGGGTTATAACAATTCTTCTCCTTTGACATTTTTTTCACTTATTTCAATTCTTATCGCATAATATTATATAATGTTTGAACTGCTTAATTCATTCGATCGTATTTAAAATGTAAGTTAGTAGACATATCGTTATAACGATGACTTCATGTGTATATGACACGCGGGCCGGAGCTTCCCTAAATGTTATAGACACTTATAAGTTTGATTTTTATTTTTGATATCGGCATGGTTGTATTTTCAATTGAAATGAAAGTAAAATCAAAAACATATTTGACAGTCTAAACATTATGCATGTTTTTGTATATATTATGTGGGCAGCACCACAAGCACCTACATAATGTAGGTAGGTATTTCGTATATTATAATCGTTCTCGGTAATAAACTCGATATCACGATAATGTAAGAACTAAAAGATATTGATCATAGCCATGCGCTATACAAGTTTGAACTTTAAATGTTCGATACAAAATTTATATAATTTAAATTTATTTATTTACTATACCACTTTCATAAAATATCGAACATAATAAATAATTGTCCTACATTTGCAAAGAAAGTTTTCTAGGTTTTTAAGTGATATATATATATATAAAGAGTAAACCTTTATTTAATTAAACCGTATTATTTACACGCAACATGTCTGCTAAGTTGTATTTATTGTTGTTGATGTAGGTTAAGTATTAAATAGAAATATGAATAAATATGCAAAAGGCGCATCGTATCACGTTTTAAACCTTTGAAATCTACCTATGCTTAATTGTATTATTGGTGTTGTTGTTGTTGTTTTTTTTTTTTTTAATAAAGAACGCTTTCAATATTAATTTCACTCAAACTATTCTGTTATCGCAGTCTACAACTTAATATAAAAATATTAAAAAAAACTTCTTAAAAAATAAAAATAAAAAAATCATAACGTATTAATATCATATAACATGTAATACTTTGTTGTACCTATGTGTATGTGGGACGTGGATTTGCGATCAATACGGGTAGAATGAAATTTTAAGTTTTACTTTCAATACCTATTTCGTATGTTTGACATTGAGTTATGAACTTAAGTCTAAACTTGTAATTGCAAATCAAATTGACGCGTTGCAACACAAAGAGATTCACAGTACCTACGTAGATACACACCTCATACCTCTATCCAAACACCAAACTATTGTAAACACAATAATAGCACTAAAAATCTTTTTATTGCACTGTAATATTTGTTTTTTGTCTCGCGTGCACCATAATATAATTATGTACATCATACTTATCAGCATATTACCATTTTACTGTTTTAGTATATAAATATGTGAAAATATGACAAATACGGGTATCAAATAAAATACCCGATTGGCTGCAGAGTGGTTGGTTTGTCTCGATGATATTGTTTTACCCGTGCGATTTTCGTATTGAAATATTAACCGTGTGCGCGGATTTCGGTGCATAAACGAATTCGAAAGGAGCATCACAACTTTGGACGCTCCGTTAAGTTCTCCGGAAGATAATTTAGAGAAGTTTTAGAATCCCATCACGGTTGGTTTGTTGCAATACCGTATGATAATGTAAGTTGTGTAACAGCGACGAGACGGCAAACTACCCAGCTATAGGTATAAGACGCAAGTATAACAAGATATTAAATGATATCGACGGATCCGTCGTAGAATTGAAGTCGAATTTATAACTCATCAACACATTGTTGACGATAATATTCTAACCGACCGCGGAGAGAATAATATTACGATGGTGTTAAATTATCCATTAGGTACAGTGAATCCTAAAACAACATATTTATTTTATCAGTTACAATAACACGATTAAAAATTACTACGAAACCAGCTATAATCCTATAACTAATATATACTGTTAGGTAAGCTTCAATGTTATTATTTCGATATTCCGCCATTTGGCGGTACAAATCGTAATTCTAAAATAATAATAACAGATAAAAAAATAACAATAATAAAAAAAGCAATATTGAACTAAAATCAAAATTAACACTCGACTGTATAAATAATTGTTTTAATTGTTCCGCAACCTTAACTAATTATTATTGTTTTTTTTTTTTTGTAAATAAATAATTAACTATCGCTGTTGGTAAAAACAAATTAATAACAATCAAACCTTTTTTTTTTAATTTCATAGTCTAACTAATATAACCAAAAAAAAAAAAATAATAATAATAATAAAATAGATATTATATGGTATTTTACAAAGTTCAAATAACGAATGACTTTAATATCATATTGCTCTGAAATATAATTGTGAACTAAATTCTTTTTTCTCTCTCTCTCCCTCTCTAACTTTGTCTCTCTCAATTTACATAGTAAATATTATTTTTACTTGCAATGAACAGTTCAATAAATTGAACTAAACTGCAAGTGGGCAAATGTAGTACGTTTTATCTAAACGTTCCGTAAGAGTTCTTGAATAGTGTATGTTATATTAACGTATCTAAACAAAAAAAAATTCTAACCCGACCGAGTCCCAATTATTATAGATTATAATTTTAAACTATTCGAGACGTATATAGAGTTACTTATTGAGTTTTGTGAACGAATAAATTAAATCGTGCTTAAATATTTCGGCAAACAAGAGAAGTAAACCGTTTCAAGCGTGTAGACTGACAGCAGCGACCGATTATTGCCAACTTCGTGGGTGTACGAAATGTGTGGAGGATGCGTAAACGATAACATATTATTATTCTTTATGATTTTTTTTAACATAAAATTATGTATACTTGGATACTTCGTAATCATATTACAATATTTTTATTATTTTATGGCTGTTATTAAATTAAAATTATAATACGAGGTCGTCGTACTCGCATGTGGTGTCTATATTGTTATAAAATAACAAATTTTATGTTCAGAAGAATCCGTTATACCCAGTTACTTTTAATACGAATAATCTATTATCATAGTTAAGGGTTTGAATACTATCCAAGAGTCCATGTATAATTATTTTAATATGTTAATTTCAAAGCAGTGTATTACCATTTTAAAATTGTAAGTTTCAAAATGATTATATTACTCGAATTTGATGATAAGTCAATTCATTCTAATAATAAAAATATATCAGAGAAAATAGATTTGTTATTGATCATTTTATCATCAGGATTTATATTTTATCAATGATTTCACGTTTGAAACTCATGGTTTTTAGGTTAGGTTATTAGTTTATGTATTAAAGTATTACACACTATAGTTTGGCCATTACAGACTACGGCCATAATATGTTTATAATACCTACATAATAACAGAGTGTTCAGCAAAATCACAGCGCTAAATTTACGATTGTACGAGCATTGCGATCTTCTCAAATCGTTCCTGGGAATAATGATTATATATAGTAACGTATGTATAGTTTAGTTTGCGATGATTAACCGTAGGCTGACCGATAAATAAATAAAACACCATTAGGGTTTAACGGTTCCATGCACCGGTATAATATATAGTGCCCAAAACGGAATTCCCGCAGGACCAAGGGAACGCAACATATACGGCCATGCCGACCAACAGCCAAAATCTAAGTCACCATCTCGTGATTGTATTTTTCCCTTTTCCAAAAACCGTTTCTTTTCGTGTCAAATTCGAATGCTTCCGATTTATTATGCCCGACCACGGTAGCCGACCGCACTGTGACTATACAGTTTTATCGTGTGTTGGTATGTATACACTGCACGAGGGTTCATCAAGAACATTTGACAGTTTCACATTTTTATTAGTAAGTACATAATCTATTGTACATTCTGTATAATAACAATATTGAGTTACATCAAGGCAAGTTTTGTTAATGTTCCACTCTGGAACTTCCAGAGGATGTAGCGCGCAGATTTTTTTTGTATCTTACCGTTGTACGCGTAACACACAGCTAGAATATTGTTTTTCGCATACTACTAATACGATGTATATTACTTAGGCTTAGGGTACTAAGAGTCAATAAACATAAAATCATCAATTGATGCTAATAAGATGAGTAAATTTTCCGCCTGGTCACTTTGTCAATTTGTTTTTCTATATTTTTAATTTACAATAAGGTAAAGTCAAGTCCGGATTAAGAAAATTTTGGGCCCAGGACCAAATAATTTTAATGGCCCATAACCATAATCAAAATGTTGGTGACCCACAAATAAAAATATTTCAGACAAAAAAAAATTATGTTTATAAATTTATTTCTTACTTTTTTAAATACAAAAATAAAAATGTTATTTGTATAAATAATTGTACATGAAATATACTATTATTATTATTATATCCAAATATTTCTAATTAAATAAAAAAATAAAAGTATTATTCGCCAGGAGCCATCTATTCTTTGATATCCGTTGTTGGCCCAGGGCCATGCCCCTGCCCCCTTAATCCGGGCTTGGGTAAAGTATACATACATAATATGATTTGTAATTATTATACACGTTAAAAGTATCAGTAGACAGTAAATAATAAAAGCATATGTAAATCACATTTTGAATTTTTAAAATCGAAAAAAGCTTAATACTCGACACAAATAATTATGATAGTATTTTTATAATATGCTAAATAGTAAATTGTACAATGATACATTTGATACCTAGCATGTTGATTTAATCTGACCCGGAGCCCATAGTGTTACAAACTAAAATAAATTATCACGTATATTTTACTAACGAGGAAATAAAAGTATTTATGTATTTGAAACAATATTTTAACGAAAATAATAGACTAAGCGTTATTTAAAATAAAAGAGTGAATGAATTAAACTTTACCACGAACCTCTTTCCATCGTTAAAATAACGACTATGTTATAATTTCAGTGGCCACACGATGGTCAATTTATTGGAAAGTCAATGTTCTACTGAAGTGCTTAGCTCAATAAATATATATGTTATACAAGGTGATTCGCAAAGGTCACATGATTTGAAAATTATAGTAATAAATATTTATTAACTAACATTTTATAATTTGTAAACCATATTGTTAGAGTATTATAGTTTTAAGTGTAAATTATATTTTCTAGACTAGGTATTACATATAAATAATTTTAATTTTAATAATTATTATTAATGTTAGGTTTATACAATATATATTTTTATATGTTTAATGTGTATATATATATATATATATGAATCCATATAAGCATTATTTCCGGCACCAAACAATGAAATTACGACTATAAATTGTTTGATAAATATACGATAGATAAATACAATGAAAATGGTATTATTTTACTTATTTATCATTTGAATAGTCTTGGTTTGTATCATTTATGAATTTATGAGAGTAGTACGCAACTGATCCGTAATAGATATATTGTGATACCAGTATGAAAAAATATGTTCTTTATTGATGATTAATTTATACCCAATTTTAATTCATAACATATAATGTACAAAAATGTACTTGTCTAAATTACAATTTACTCAATTTATAAATAACATTTTCAAAAAAAAAAAGAAAAAAATTCTCTAATGATTAAATAATTATTTAGAATAAAAACGAACGGTTTCCATTTAAAAACAAAGAAATATGTTGTCCCAGGACAATCTGTGGCATGAAAAAATCTAAGTATCTAAAAATCATAATTTAAGTAAGTTCATAATTAAAGACCAAAAAGGGGATGAGCATGCGTTTGGTGAATCGTATTTCGGGTTTATAATGATTCACTTGTAGTTGTTGTTTCAACGTGACCGTCCTTCAGTCACGTACTAAAATAATAATATAATATACCTACAACAGCAGTACCATGATGAAACGTCCGATGTAAACACACGACTTCAAATTTGTGTTAAAACGTTTAAAAACTGTTTGGCCATTAGAGTTTCGAGTGGTACGCAATAATTAAGTGGTTTACACAACGACGGGGCTTGCATAAAAGGAAAGATTCTTGACGGCCACTAAAAAATTGTGTTGTGTGCGTGAACTAGAATATTGTTTTTACCATTACGTACGTATCATAATTTAACAACTACATTACTTGCGTTCAAAAAAAATGTTCAGGTATTTACATCGTTTATTTACATCGTTTTTTTTAAATTTATTTAAAAAAAACCAAAGCTTTGGGTAGACAGAATAAGAGATAAAAAAAATGAATAATCAAGGCTATTTTTGACTACTTATAGTGTATATATACACATAAAAAAACGTATCATTATAAAATCAATACATTCGTCGCTCTGCTCAAAATTTAAAAGGGTGCCCGGTAAAGTAGAAAATAAAAATGTAGTATTCTACTAACTCCCTTAGAATTTTTCTTTGGAACGCAAATGGTCTTAAACGTCATGAACCTGAACTACTCAACCTATTCACAGAAAAACATATAGATATTGCACTTATCTCAGAAACTCACTGCACTTCAAACTCTAAAAATTTTTTCCCCGGGTACAACATTTATCGAACCGACCACCCTGATGGCTCTGCCCATGGGGGCTCGGCCATTATAATTTCAAAAAAAATACAATGCCAACCGTTACTTAATTACAAAACTAACACTATTCAAGCTACAAACATCTTAATTACTCTGAATCATATTCCCACAACTATATCCGCAGTCTATTGTCCTCCAAGGCCTGCAATATCATCTGAACATCTCTCCCAATTTCTGAACTCACTTGGCCGCTCATTTCTTATAGGCGGTGACTTCAATGCCAAACACTCGCAATGGGGCTGTCGGACCGATAACACTAGGGGTCGGTTGCTTCAAAATATTATATTGAACACAAGAATTACATTCATATCTCCTCCGGGGCCTACTTACTGGCCTTCCCACCAAAACCGGCACCCCGATATTTTAGATTATTTTCTCACCACAATCCCAAGACACATTACTCATTCCATAAAAAATCTAGCAGATCCAGCATGTGACCACAGTCCAGTTCTTCTTAATCTGAATTGTGAGATTTACCACAATCCTCCCCGTCCTTCCTTAGCGAAAGGACCAGTCAATTGGAGTTCCTTTTCAAAAAATCTAGAAAATGACACTAATCTTAAAATCTCACTTAAATCAAACGACCAAATCGACGAAGCAGCGCAAAACCTAACCACCTCAATCCAAACCGCCGTTTTCAAAGCATCGTATGTCACAAATACACCTGACATTTCAAAACATAATATCCTTACTCCCCAAATCCAAAAATTAATAGTAAAAAAAAGAAGGGTCCGCTCGTTGTGGCAAAGATCCAACCTGCCTTCTGACAAACGACTATTAAATAATCTATCAAATTTAATCAAAAAACTCATAATAAAACATAAATCCAACTTTTTCCAAGAAAAATTTCAATCACTTAACTCTAATGACGGTTCTCTATGGAGAACTACCAAAAATATTCTCAAAATCAAAGAACAAGCTACACCGCTCAATGGTCCAAATGGAGAGCTAGCGATCTCTGACAAAGATAAAGCTGAACTTTTTGGAACCCATCTTTCAAATATATTTATGCCACATCCTAATGTTAATCCTGAATCTACTCACCTCGACAATATTGCCAGATTTATTGATAGTCCTTTACCAATGTCTCTCCCAGCAAAACACACATCCCCAAATGAAATCAAACACTTAATTAGCAAACTAAAGCCAAAGAAGTCACCCGGATACGACTTAATTACAAACAAAATATTACAACACTTACCCAATAAAACTTTATTACTTCTCACATTTATTTATAACTCCATGTTAAGACTCTCTCACTTCCCTCCAATCTGGAAATTTTCTATAGTAATACTTATACATAAACCTGGTAAACCCAAACACCTACCGTCATCCTATAGACCTATAAGTCTACTACCAGTTTTAGCTAAACTATTCGAGAAAATTATCATCAAAAGAATTAGACCACTCATTCATTCAAACAATATAATACCCCACACACAATTTGGCTTCAGGACATCTCACTCGACAATACATCAAATACACAGAATTACTGATAAAATTCAAACTTCATTCGAAAATAAAGAGTACTGCCCAGGAGTTTTTCTAGATGTGGCCCAAGCCTTTGATAGGGTTTGGCACGTCGGCCTCCTATACAAGTTAAAATTATTCCTCCCAGCTCCCTACTATCTAATAATCCAATCCTACCTCTATGATCGTACATTTGCAGTTCGGCAGGGCGACTCAATATCCTCCTACTTTCCAATCTCTGCCGGTGTTCCACAAGGAAGTGACTTATCACCCGATTTATTTAACATATATACATCAGATATTCCAAAAACAGCAAACACAACCATAGCAACTTATGCAGATGATACAGCTATACTCTCCTCCAATCCAGACCCTATTTTATCCTCAAACTATCTCCAAAATCACCTCAATTTAATAAACACCTGGGCAACCAAGTGGAAAATCCTAATAAATCCCGATAAATCTTTCCAAGTGCCATTTACACTGCGCAAACACAA
The DNA here is from genome assembly GCF_020882245.1 of Rhopalosiphum padi. Classification (NCBI taxonomy): domain Eukaryota; kingdom Metazoa; phylum Arthropoda; class Insecta; order Hemiptera; family Aphididae; genus Rhopalosiphum; species Rhopalosiphum padi. Next base: position 10,927,732 of record NC_083598.1, on the reverse strand, counting down.
CCTACCCTCGCTCCAACTTCAAGGAGTCGAGATTCCTTCATCAAATCAGGTAAAATACTTAGGCATTTTACTAGACAAAAGATTGACATGGGGACCTCATCTTAAGTCCAAACGTAAAATTCTTAACTACCGCCTTCATCTACTCAGGCCGATTCTTAAATCCAAACTATCGATACACACAAAGTCCACATTGTACAAGTCTCTACTCAGGCCCATTTGGGCGTATGGTATGCAAATCTGGGGATGTGCCAAACCCTCCCAAGTCCGCACTATCCAAGCCTCCCAGTCCATCACTCTCCGGCTAATAGCCTCGGCCCCATGGTATGTAACAAATGAAACCCTACACAATGACTTAAGAATTCCAACAGTTGACCAACTAGCTAAATCATACTACAAAAGATTTCACTCCAAACTACAACACCATCCCAATCCTTTAGTCACTCACCTTGCATCACGTACTCTTCCTGACAACCCACCACGCCGACTTAAAAGAAATTGGTGCCGCGACCTATTAAATTAATGAATTAAATTAATGAACAAAAAAAAAATAAATTACTAGAGGGTACCATCGCTGGATGATTTCCCTCATCATGTGCCTCAAGTGTATTTTTATTATTTTATGTATATAGTGTTATATCATTTATCCATTTTACTTATTGTGTCATATTGTATACAGATTGTAAATTTTCTAATAAAAAAAAAAAAAAAAAAAAAAAAAAAAAAAAAAGTATTCTACTAGTATATTATTATGTATATACTCTTGTTTCCAGTAAAATTATGTATTCGGTAGTACCGTCAAATGTTAATATGCTATATGAATATTTGTTATAAAAATATCATAACCAATCGATATTTGTCATATTGTATGGGTGAATTTTAAATTAATATTTTTAGCTCAATATACATGATGGGTTTTACCAAAACACCATTTTTTCAGCAAATTTCACAATTATTCCGTAAAAGCTTGGTTTTTTCAATTTTTCTTGGAAATGTTTATTCCTTATTAGAATTGTATTATTAAACAAATATACTACTGTTATAATAGTGTGAAATACCATTACTACCGTATTAATAGTTTAGTATTTTTATTACTTAACAGAATTTATAATAATTATAATAATATAATTCTTCGGCCTGCTACATATTAGCCTGCTGAAGCAGTCTCGTTTCATCGCTTGCTCCGTGTATTACCAGCTCATCAGCGAAGTAAAATAAATATATTAACTTTTTATTTAAATATATGAGTTAAATTACTTAAATTCTACTAGGTATAACCAAAGTATCCTATCTAATTATATTATTTACACATACACTCTATCATACTCCCCCGTTTAGTAATAGCCTGTCACTGCTACACAGTATCAGAGATAGACAATATTTTTAATTGTTACCTACCAAGTAACACTATTTTTAATAGTATAAATGCGTGATATTAGAATTACACTAAATTTATCACCCATACAATGTACGGATTATCACAGCAGTGGTATAAGTTAAGTAAAAACCTTGTTACGACATCACATTTTTAACGTTCCAAACTACTTTTTATCAACCCTTATTTTCAATTTAGTATTCTTACTAAGATATTTAATAACGAAACACGCAGTCAGCAGCCGAGGAATTGTTGTGTATTATACCATTATATTTTGCACATCTTGGAATATAATTTTAATGCTGATTTACATTATGCACAACTTTCGATTTGTAACCAACTCAAAATACACAAAAATACGTTTTCTGATTATCGAATGGTGGATTTAAAAAAGTGGTTTTTTTTGTTAGCAATTTGTATTTAGCAATTGATTGAAGTGTAAATATATCTAATGCATCACACAGAAATATTATTTATCAAGAAAGTGCCTCGGTAGATTTGTTATTTCTATCAGCGTTACGAAACAAGTATTACTGAATAAAATATAAGGGACACAATTGATTTGTCATAAAACATAGTCAACGTGGCTGCAGTAAATTGTATTATTTATGAAATGTATTCGCAAGGCTTATATTTCTGGAAAAAAAGTCGGTTAGTAATAAGACGTATTATTATCTTGTAGAAGAACCTAAGACTACAATGGCACGTCTTAAAATTGTGTTCAAAAAAATTATTTAGAATTAATTTTATCAGTTTCTATAAAATATAATATTAATTAATACTATGCTATTGATCATTGTCAATGATACATTAAATATTTTCAACACATGATATTGAAAACATTTTTTTAAAGGTAATTTATTGTAAAATAACAATGTACATAACAGTTATCTTATCTATGCACTTGTGTGGAAAATATTGATAATTTTTATAATTAATCGATAAAATTATAAAATATATTATAATAAGTACACACAACACACGATAATAACTATGTGGTTTTTGTGATTTAATATGTAAATTATGATGTAAATTGCTTTTCAGAAGCAAGACGTGAATTAGGTATAGGCATGACAAAATTATCTTAATTATATTTTATATAATATAATATTATTAAACATTAGCACTGCTGTTAAATGACTATATAGTTTTACCGTGACTTTCATAATGGTTGATGCGCTATCGTGGGTAGATTAATGTAAAGTTTCACAGAATGTCAAAGTAAATGCATAAATATATAAGTTGGAGACGGATTATTAAAACTGTCCGTCGAAGTTCAGAAACGATATCAAATTTCATCACCAGTAATAGATTACTGGAATATTTTTAGTTTTTAACTGAAAGTTTGTTATGAAGATACGTGTATAACCATTTTGATATATATTATGTTATATTATTATTTTATTATTATACCGATATAGTATTACATTAAGCATGTATTTGAAATCTTTGTCAAATTGATGCAAAAACATCGCGTTCAAATGTCCGATTACTTATATTATTATTCGAAAACATACGAAACGATAAAAAGTATTGTACATATTATTTTTATATTAATAAATGACAGTAATCGAAAGCAAGTACGATGTAACTTCTTTTTTTTTATCTCGGGATGATGGGCCCGTCGGGATCGCTACGATTTCCCATCATTGCCAATTCCTTTCCGAATGCATAATATATTCGATATTAAATAATAATGTTTATCATTTTGGAAATTTCTTGGAGTATTTGTTTTTGAACATTGTAATTCAGTTGTTTCCATATAATCATAACGGTAGAATGTGAACCTGCATACAAATTCGCATCGAAAACACATTATATTAAAATATCAAACTGTATTTGTGATGCACTGTATTTATCTGACTGTGTCCTGAATTCGAGGGTCATATGTTTAACAGCCCGTGTATGCGTGTGTCATCGTAACCCAGTAGAGCGTAAACGGCTGGACCGAATTTTGGGAAACAAAGTCAAACCATTCCTCTTAATCAAGCTGGGAGTGACACTTACGAGTATAATAATAACATTAGAATACCTGGAAAGCCCGGAAATCCCGGAAATACGATTGATGGAAAACAAAAAATGATTTTTATCGGAATAATAAATAATTTCAAACGGAATTATTCTACTGAGTTGAATTAAAATCAACTTGATTTCGTAAAAACCCTAGGAAAATGTTTTTTTTTTTTTTTTATGAACGAATAGTAGTTATTTTAAACGTTAGTATTGGGAATATAAGTACTAAGAATATTATAATATTTTCATTGGATCATAATATGCACTAATGGCATAAATATTGAAAAATGTTTATCATACGGCCTAGTAAACCCATACCTCATGCGAATAATAAAAATAGAAGAAAATTAAATTTGAGAGGAATATTTTTATGTTCATATTAATATATTATTAGGTATATGTTATACTTTCGATTTATGTTCCGAATTTCGATGATATTCAATCAGATTAATATTGATGGCAGTACGGTAAGTACTATGGAATATAGTACCTATTTCAAAAATTATGGGTTTTCTATGAATTTTGATAGTAAATTTTAGTAACAAGATCTAAATTATAATATCTTAATACTTAATATAAGGAATTAATCCCTGATTGGGACTGACATCACATAACTTATATCCAGGTCAAATCGTAAGCTCATCAGTTGTGTAATAGGATATAAGGTCGTTCGAATTGAGAATAACGAAGTCACGTGGCATGGAAAGCTTGAAATTCAATATTTGTCAATGTCGAAGAATTAGCTAGTTTTGGTAAATAATATGACATGTGTAATTATAATACAATTCAATGAAATGATATAATATTGGTGCTGACTCAAATATAATTTACTTATGTGTTATTATTCACTATTTATCGAAACTGCTATGGAATTATGGAATTGGTTATTTTAAAATAGAAGCTTGCCAATGTAGTGTTTTACGTATATAAGTCAATAAGAATAAATTAAGAAAAATAGCTACGGTGTCCAAACACAAAAATAACGTAAATAATAAACAGTTTTGGATAAAATTCATACACATAAAATATGAGTATCTCAAGCGATACAGTGCAAAACATGACATCTGAAATGATGCACTTGCCTAATAATTAAAAGTATTTCAATCATTTTACAACATGATAGTAGTAAAATACTTAACTTTTTATAGAGATCATTTAGAAAAAACTTCTTAAACTATTTTTCGTATAGATATTTCAATTAGAAAACATTGCATACAAATCTACCTATTTGACACGACGAATAATAATAATAATAATAATAATTATCATTTAATTACGAGGATAATTGTTGAAGAATATATTAGAATGATGACACGATTTCAATAAAACTTATGCCATTCCGAATGAGTGAGGAGTATTAGACGTGACGATACGATTTATACATGGATAGCATATGAAGATTGACAAGAATAATTTGGTTCTTAAAAATACGTTTTATGATTAGACATAAAGTTTTTGACTGGAATGTTTAGATTTTTAGACAGAACCTTGTGTTTTGATAGTATACATCTGTATAAGATTGAGAAAGAACTTGTTAATGTTTAGTTTGGTTTGCATGGTGAGTTTATAGATGAATTGCATAATCGGAAAAAGTATTTATATTACATTATTACCTCTGGTAAGTGCGTTTATTTATTTGTGTACATTTGGGTACCAGGTAAGAAATTTGTTAAATGTTATTCCTACATAATAAGTTTATATTTTGATTAAGTATTTGCATATTGTTAAAAAATAAAATTTGGAAAATTTACATTTTTGAATGAAAAGCACACGAGTATAGATTTGATTTAATTAATTTTGAAGTTCTAGTATCATTACGTGTACTAATATGGTAAGTTATTTAAAAATGTCTTTTAGTTATCAGTGTCGATTATTGAGCCTTTATAGGATATAATTATTGTGTCATAAACAGTGCAGTTTTCGGCGAAGATTTTATAAAAAGTCGGTTGATTAGAGAAGTAGATCGTATAGAAAAAAGAAATGATTATTATTTAAGGTATACCAGTTATACTAAAATATACTATACGTCTATAGTACATCATACATCAACAAGACGTTAGCTTATATAAAACGCAATAAAATGCGTTTAGAAGTATGTTGGATAGTTGAGTTAATTAAATTAGTTATTAAATAATACGATGGAAGCATATTCGATTTTATATTAAAGAGTTTAAGTTTATACGCGGTTGAAAACTTGGAAAATATCTAGAAAGGTGGTTGTGCAATATTCTTTACATTTGAGAGTTGTTTGTATGTTTGTTAAATGTAAACACGGGATTTATAATATCGTTTTTATATAGGTAACATACCTACCTAACAATAATAATATTATAATACCGAAATTAAGAAGCTTTTGTTTGGTTCACACACTGACAGGAGTATATTATCAATGTTACGTTTTATGACTAAATCAAAATAAATATAATATTGCAGTTATTGCAACAACCGCGACGATATTTTCATCAACGGTGGCGTTACGTCAATATAATGCTTGTTTGATGTCGATAACGAATATTATTATATTAATATTATCATAATTTATGCGCAGTGTGCGTCTATCGCCTATATTTCCATCGTTGTTTCAAATATTTCGCGGTTTCGGGCTATAATACGATATAATATTACTGTAAGGTGCCTAGTATTTAATTGTAATTGACAGTGAATTATTAAATCGTCGTGAGCCCGGGGGAAAGTACCTATATATAGGAGATAATATTATTGCACAACAATATACATAGGTTCCTTGATATATAATATATAATAATTATTACTTAGAACGGGACGTACGCTGGAAACACGCATATGCCATCGCAGGATGCAGGATGGCCGATATTCGCGACCCGTAATGGTGCTAAATGATTGCCGGGATCGAACTTATACGAACCGAATACCGAAGACACAAATGTACACATCCGTTACGAATCAATCGCGGCCATATAATATATTGATCCGGCCCTACGAACGGATTCCGCGATGACAGGTTGATAAGAATGTATAATATGTATATTTATACACACACACACATATGTATGTATAATATATATACACACACATAATGGGCATGTATAAAAAAGGTGATTTATCGTAGTGCGGGTTAAGATAAAGTTTGTTTTGAATTATTTAAATAAAAAAAAAATCAGTCGATAGGGTTGAAAAGTTACCAGAACTAAATTTCCTGATAAGTGTAGTGTACATGAATGTGTCTTTTTTTCAATTAATGTCTAAACATTAATTTCCTTTCTGTTTAAATTGTCTATCGCGAATTAGTTTGCTTCACGCCAATAATACGTCTGTGAGCAAGAATAAGGCGTTGAAATATACCGAACGACGTTTTCCGATAATTTTATTCTACGAAAAGTATGCCAATGTAAGCTACACATAATAGGGAATATTTCTGTAATATTGATATCGGCAATCAAGATTACTAAACGTGTATGCTATCGGCTAATACTTTAAATAAATATAATTTTTAGATTAAGATTAAAGCGAGTAGTGCATTACCATAATTATTGTAATAAGAATAAAAATAATTTTCTATGGGAATTTTTCTGTGCTCTAAATATTGTAATTCAATTGATATGAAATCCAGTTTTGAAAGTAAATCGTTTTGATTTTCTAGCGTAAGAAAAAACTTCCGGCTTCGAGTCAAGTAATTTTGAGAGTAATCTTACCTAGCAAAGTTTTTAGTGAGCTTGTGAGCCAGTTGGTGAGAACATTTATCATTGCTTTACAAATTATAATAGTAACATATTATTACTATAATGCTGTTCCAAGGTGAGCAAAGCAAGACAAGTACTTATCACCCAGTGTCTGATAATGTACCTACAATTTTAACATTTGAAACTTGTTTTATTTATTTATTTTAAATTACGTAAACTTTGATGTAGAGAATGTTTTATTTATATTGATTAATTTTTATTATCACTTAACACAAATTTTAAAATTTTTCTTTACTTTAAGAATCTTAAAAAACTGGACACCGAACCTATTGTATCCAAAAATATTATAATATTGAAATTCAGAAATAAATAAGCGATCCACTAACTTTACGCCATCTCAAGCGTGAACGACTGTACGATCTTCTATTATAACCTAATCATATTATTAATTTGTAAATATCAAACCGTAATTTATTATTTTTTATTTTAATCGTTTTTTAGTACTGGTTTAAACATTGTAACATTGTCATCTTGTATTTATTTATAATTGTATATGTTCCGTATTGTTAACTGTTATCCAAAAGTCAAAAATGTCCATTTTGTATTAAAAATAAGTTTAGATAACTATTTCAAGGAAATTTTGTAAATAAAACTTTAAAAAAAAAATTAAAATACTTGAGGTTAAAGCTACGTTTTTTTAGATTTTAGATTTTTAAGTATTATATATGCGTAGCTATATCGTTTATCAATACCGTTAATTATAACAAAAAACAATATTTGTTATGTAATATCATTTATTTTTTGATATTCACGAATAACCTTAAGTAAAAAAACAAACATTGTTTTTTTTCTTATATAATATAAACTATATTTGGTTTTGTACGAAGTGTAGCTTGAATAAAAAAAAAAATTGAATATTTCATCTAATTTATGTGTAAACAATATAATATAACAGTATGCAATAAAATAAAATATAGTCTTCACTTTTATAAAAACATGTAAAAATCAAAAAAATTAAAAATATGTCACTATCACTTATTATTTATAATCGATTTTAATAATATTTTCCACCACAGTAACTATGTCAACAATAATATTATAGATAGTGATACTTAGAATAACGGTAAGCGTATTGCTATTTGTTATGATTTAATAAAATTGACTTTTAGTCCACTTGGTATAATGTGTAAAATTAATGTTTGATTAATAATCTGATTTTTAATCTGAATAACGTTCATTTGAATACATAAGTAAAAAAAATTAAGTGTCTATTTTGTAAGTATTAAATTATTTAAAAGTTATGCGGATTGAATGATATTTTTGTTTTTACAACCATTCCTAGGGGTATTAAATAATCTTTGGTATGTATTTACCTATTATTAATTTAATTTTCATTTAAAATAAATATTTGTGTTATAAATATTTAATATTTATTCAATTCATTAATCAGCATTTTCTACGCCCATACCACATGCCTATTATATAGTATATATCGTCCCTATTTAAGACTTCTCGTTACAAATAATTTAGATTTGAATTACTAATATTATAGGTATTATGTATTATGGTTATGATTGTATGTAATACTTATATCACATCGTGAGTATCGTGATCTTTGACTTATTTGTATAGTGAATAAACGTGATTTCGTTGATGGACCTCAATATTTAATTTCGACTATTTCAATATTATAAATTTAAAAAAATATAAGTATTTTTGATTATATAACATTTTTTTCTTTTCATATTTACTCATAGATTAACATTTTTTTAAAAATTGAATACTAAATCATACGATTATTATCAAGAATAATATTTAATTTCTTCAATATTTAATAACAACTGATGACATTTTATAATTAACAACTTATCATGATTTTTTAGCACAGCCTTTATAATAGATTTGTACTTACAGAAATACACTTCGTTCTTTTAAAATAAAAAAGGCATCGCGGATCACCCTATACATCGAGTACACACGTCATACATATGTGTGTGTGTGTGAAAATTCAGTATTGGCGTGAAGCTTAAAAGCTTTTTTTATGAATGAAGATTTTTTTCAATGAATTTCTTTTTCTAGATGGTTGGTTATTGGGTAAGTTTAAAGCTTTTTAATTTTTTTTTCATAACGTATTTAAAGTTGGTCTTTATTTGATCTGTATCACTTGAAAATATTTATCTAAATATAAAAAAAGTAGGCATATTACGTATATTATAACCATGTGTATAAAAAACATAGATATTTGACGTTTAAGTACAAAGATACTTGAGTATTTATATGCAACCTGAACTCTTCGAAAATAAATTGTTTCTGCCTCTGAGACTAAACACCATTAATCTCGGTGTTATTTGTCTCGCTACTTTTTCCTTCATTATCGACTCGGACTCTGTAACCTGTCTTATAAGTTTTAAACAACTTTGGCCGCTCGTTAAAAAAATATACATTTGTAAGCAGAAAAAGAAATTAAAAATATAATATCGAAAAAGGTGTTTGCAGCGATTGATGGGTGACCCCGAAACGAGAGAATAAAACCATCGTATTATACAATTTTCTACCGTTAAGAGTGAAATATTATATAATGTCATGTTATTATCACTTTGTTAAGTTCAGAATTCGATTCCTTTTGATCCGGCACGGGACTTGTAAGCTTTAAAAGAGCAAAATTCAGGTGGGACGGTTTACCGATTACAGTGGGTCGGTTGAGCGTCAAAGCACATTTGGCGGGTGCGAATCGTTTAATTAGGGAGTCGTTTTATTGGGACTTCTCTCTGGTAGCTACAGTACCATTAAGAAAACCAAAACAACGACGTCGGAATTAACGCCGACCTCAGATTGTCGGCGGCCAGAGACCGGTGAAGAAATTAATAACGGGCGGAGGAGGATATAAATGGTCCTCGTTGTTTTTGTAGTGATGGGCCTTAATGGTCTGCAAACGAACCGGAAAAGAAGAATTTGTTTTGCTAATGTTCTCCCGCAAGAATACGATTACAAAATATGTTCGTATATACTTACATGTTTTTTCCCCGCTAATAGCCGGTAATGATTATTATTAATCGTACAGATTGTTGATTTAAATATATTAGTTTATTATTCTCGGTTACAAGTTTAATTACGATTAATCGCTTTTTTTCCAACTGATGTAAAATAATGTACCTACTAACCCACCTATCTTATTTTGTTAATAACAACCTGTTCATTTGTTATAATGTTTGTACAATGTAATATAATATTCACGCGTTAAAAAAAAAAAAAAATGAAAAAATTGTTCAAATCATTTAAATTCAGAACTACGCAAACATTAGTTAATCATTTATTTACACGATATTAACCAAAATAGAAATCTGTTAAGCTTACACGCAGGTCTATTTAAAACTATCTAATCGTTCCGCCGTAAAACTAAAACATCAATTAATACTCTCGAATATTTGTATACTATATTTTAATTTATTTTTATCTCAATCTTAAATTGGTTTTTATATGAACCCTTTGAGCACATTATATAATATTATGGAACAACGACTTCTTTAAAAATCAGATCGAATAATTATATTGTATTATTATAAGGCTGACGAATGTTCAGAGTACGACTTGTTCAATGCATAATGAAGAATCTATTTGTTATCGGATTATTTTTCATAGGATTGTGTTAGGTAATCCGTACGAAAAAAATCTATGATAAATAAACAGTATAATACTATAATGAATAAAGCGAATTTTCGATGAATCGAAAAAAACATAATAACGCATTTTAACCTACGCATTTCTAATAAATATGTTAATTAAGTAAATCATACGAATTGAGTTGCGACTGCAGAGGAATAGGTACATTGGATTATTTATTGGCTAGCCCAATGTCGCACACCCATCGTGTATTTTCTACAATGCAGAGGACAGCGTAAAGTATGTAAGTAGTAGATTTTTTATGCGATCCTTAATGTCCTCACGTTAAAAGGGTTAGTGTAGTTTAACGTTTATAAATATATATGATATAACAGCAGCTTTTAACGAGAATCAAGTTAAAAAACACTCTAACGAAAAACCATTTTTCAGTGTTGCGTGCGGTGGGGAACGGCCGTACAGTTACTCGCTTTAATGATAATATCATGTAATCGTCTCGATGCGCAATTGCGTACAATGGTTTTATTCGTCACCGACACTAAAACCATATGGTAAGTGTATGCGATTATTATTATTATTATTATTATTATTATTATCACACGATAAAGTATAGTGTTTAATATCGCAGGGCACTACATGTTATCCGTAACTATCGATCGCACTGTACTCTTTACTCACTACTCACCGGTGCACACAAATTCCTATATCGCACCGGTCTATTAAAATATATCGTCGGACCTATCTTTATATTGACTGTTGCGTATGAGTGTCACGATAAAGCGCAATCTTCTGCCCTTTGCCGGAAATATCACACCGTCAGACGCATTGCGCCGATGTTTGCAGTAAATATTGTAATAGGTATACACATTTCACTCGCATAATAATAATAATAATAATAATAATATGTCAGCACGTTCGACATTGAGCACTTCGCAAGACGTGTATTCGTGTAAAATATGTAGCTAAAATGTCACATAGTGGTAGTCTCCGAAAGCGACTAACAAACATAACTTATACAAATCAGTGTTGCGCTATTCGCGCCATAGTATATGCATAATATATGCCACGCGATATATCCTCACAAGTCCTTGTGGTTAGTCAGATTTTCGAGTTTATGGTAGGTATATGCAAATAATTTTATAGTTATCTTTTAAATCGACGCTACACACGCGTGTGTATTACTGTATTAGCAGCCTTTGTTTAGGTAACGGCGTATAACGAAGCAAATCGTCGGTGATATCTCGTAAGTCAAAACAGCTAATTTTTCGCGAGAGATAACATGTTATCGACACATGATCAAAACAAACAGGTTAAATGTCACTATAATAATACAAGTCAACATTTTAATTATGGAAAAAGGTATATGTTTTTTTCTGTTTGATCGTTTATAATAAAGATCATATTATTTTAGAATATTGATAATAAATAAGTAATGGATAGAATGGATCAACGATTATAGCACAGGAATTTAGTGATAAACTTTTAAATATATGCGGCTCATCGTTTTCATTGGCTTGTAAATAACCACAAAGAATCCATTATTGATCATTTCTCTTCAAAAAAGCAAAATATATTTTTTTCTACACCCCCCCCCCCAAAAAAAAAAAAAATTATGACCCTTTTACGTAGGTAGTTGATATATGCTCGATACTTGATATTTCTGTCAAAATGTTGATAACTAGTTTCAATGGAAGTACATTAAAGTTTAAATTTGCTTTTTAAATATTGAGTTATATGCGATGCGTATTATTAAAATATTCCAAATTTTTTTCGGAACATTTTATGTGTACATAATAAATTAATAACATCACAAAACACTTTTTACGGTATTGCTTTTTTGCCGAAAAATCTATTAAATGTCACTAATTTCAACTTAAGGGTGAATTTATCTGTTATACACTTTAGGTATAAAGATAATTAAGAAAATACACTTAAAAATTAAAACATTTTTTGAAACTTATGGGATGCTCAAGACAGTATCTTCGACTTTTATTAACTTAATAATTGAAAACAACAAAAAAAAAATTAACGGAAATTTGATATGCTGTGCCTTATTTTAACGTGGCAATTGTAAAATACAAACACATGTGGACAACGCGTCCTCTTAGAGCTCGAAAATTATTCGCAGTTTTGTTTTCATGCGTACACGTCGTATAGTACTAATGGATCAATCATTTTTTAGAAGAACCTAGCCTATTTAATGATTGATTATATTTTAAGTCATAGAAGTAAAAGTAAAACAGACAAATAAATCAATCAGTGTTGTATTTTGAGAAAATTATAATTGTTAAAGATAGGTTGAAATAAAAAATAATATCAATAAAAACATGATTTATGGATAAGAACAAGCGTGGTGGTACATCTCGCGCTATACTACAATAAAAAATAAAAAAATATACGGTCGTCGGTGGTTTGTTTTTTTTTACTTTTTCCCATATGGCTGGTGACAAAAACTAAATCAAGTCGTTTGCGATGGGTAGATAGATTGGGTGAGCGATAGAACGGCTGTCTGCCTAAGTTGTCGCGCTGTTGTAATTTTTCCTGAGCGGAAAATGGCGGTGACGCAAAATTACCGTACTAAACCTTTATACTACAAAGTAAGAATGTACATCTCCTGATGGCTGGGCGAAAAATTAAATTATTGCTTACGTCTGTCTTGCCATGGACCGAGAAATAACTTTAACTATAGATCGTCGACGTACAAATGTCTAGTATTTTTCAGAAACGCACTTGTAATGACGTAATAACACAAATGTAAGTACACGTATAATTTAATAATAACACATGTACGAGTTGTTTTATTTAGGGCAATTCACCAAGAATTTATTTCTATTTTTTTCCTTTAATAATGAATTTATTCAAATTCTATTAGAAGGTATATGAGGGCCACGATGATTTTAATATCTTAGTAATTAATCTACTAGCGTATTAAAGTTTATAAAAATGTTTCGTATAATAAATCCAAGATTCTATATTACATATATTTTGTTTTTGTAAAACTGTTTTTAAAGACTATTATTTTTAGTAAATTTTAATGAAACCATCCGTTAGATTTTGGATTTAGATACATGACATTTTTAAAAAAATTACCAAGTCAAATATTTACAGTACCTAATAAATGTTTTTCCTCATTTGAAAAAAAAACCGCAAAGTTTGTACCGTTACACAGCACTTTTTAATTGATACGAAAAAGATCTATATAATCCATATATGTAATTTTTAGAGTACCTATACTTAAATTTATAAAAAGTCAGAATTTTAATGAATTCATCATTGAAGCCAAAAAGAGAGATGAGCATGTTTGGTGAATTACCCCGTATAATGGGTGTTTACTGTGCTGTGTATTCATATCGAAATGCACAACTAAAAGGAATTTTTCTCTTCGTTTCTTTCGTTACGATATCAGTCAGCGGGTAATTTATTCCGTTTTGAAGTTTGTTCTTCGAATTCAGGAAAAAAAATTATTTCCCGCCAATTTTGCCTCGAAGGAATCGATCTTATATATATTATACTGTTTACTTATCATTTCTCAAGAAAACTTATTATTGTTATTATTTAACACAATACTATGGCGATACCTATAGTAGATACTTACTAGTTTTAAATTATTTTCTATAGCGATCAGAAGAAAATATTTAATTTTAAATTATCACAACAATAATATTTGTGTTTATTTTTTTCACTTCTTATCAAGTGAAGTATATGGAGATCAATTTTTTTATTTAAATACGAATTTGCTACGCAATAGAGTCGTTATTAAAAAAAATATTATATATTAAGTCTCATTTGAATTGTTTTAAAAAATTTCTATAGGTATTTGAACAATTGCAAAAGTATTTTGTTAGTATAATTTTTTTTTACATTTTTCGATTAACGTAGGTATATAATTTATTATTATTAATATATTTATTATTAAAAGAAATATAAATACATTGGTGAAATCAATCGCGATTTACCTTTCGTCGAAATGAATTTATTGATTAATCCATTAGTATATGTTTAAAATGGCCTTTTTTAAATTACCTACCCTTTTTTTTTTAATTATTATTTTTTTTAGCCTATATAATTTCACATAAATTTGTGATCCATCAATTCATAAAAGGTATTTTATGTATGACAATGTCAACATTCTATTACATTGGGCTGAACATAATACACGCGACTCTTGTTTCGAATAACAGTGAGATGTTATTCATACTTTACACATGCGAGTATAAATCACATTTAAATTTTACACGGTACTCTGCTGCTATTATTGAGGCTGTAAATTCAAAATAAAATTACACTTGATTCTATCTCTTTAGAAAAACACGCATATCAGACAAAAAAAATTATGGTTTATTGTTTTTTTTAAAGAAATACTTTTTGAGTTAAGTTAGTATAACGCTTGTCCGAAAATTTTTAGTACTTAATAATACACTATATATAATATTATACATATTATTATGTTAAACACGTTTATTATACATAACATACGTGTAAAATACAAATAACTTATAAATACCCTTTTAAAATATTTTTAAAAAATTGTAATAAAATCAAACATTAAAATATAATTAAAAATATATACGCAAAATTTTCTAAAAACTTTTCATGCTTCGACTATTAAAATTGGAAATTGTATACGTTTTCATCTATAAAATTCATTGTTTGCATATTTCACCATTTTAAACAACTTTAACCGAATTTGAAAAATATTAATTATGTATTTTCGATATTTTTATGTGAACAATTATTATATAATTGTTATTTTTATTATATAAAGATAAATTGAACTAAAATAAAAAATAAATAACTTAAATAAACAAAAAAGTTAAAATACCAAATAGAACTAAGATATTTTGAAAACTATTTAATATCTTGAAAATATTAGCATTAAATAATATTTAGTTGGAATTTCATCGAGTCATTGAAATTATTTCTTTGAAAATTGTAATTAAAATAACAATTTTGTCAAAATCAGGTATAGTTGAAGAATTGTGTTGCATTCCAGAGTCCAGACATAAAAAAGGGAGCCAGTTGAAACGTCGAGAATGAAAATATCGACAAGTTAAAACGTCGATGGTTGAAACATCGACAAATTAAATCAAATCAAATAATTATTATTTTATTTAAATAAATAAATAAATAAATAAAATAATTATATGGCATATATATATAAAATAAAATATAGGATAGTGAATTTGTTCCTATATAAGTTTGGATAACTATATAATATACTACAATACGCATATTAGATAGCATATTTTCGATAATTTTCAGTTAAATAGATATACTATATATATAATGAAATATTATATTTTAATTTGATTTAATTATTTACAGTAATATTGAACAGTTAGTGTTCCAAGTCGATGTTTTGTAAATGTTGACATATTTTTGTAATACATGAAATACTCAAAATAAAATTATATATTTCAAAATAATTATTTAATAAATACTTATATATAATAAATTATAAAAATAATAACCTTATACAAATTTAGCTTGTTGATCCGTTGATCACTGTTTTCTTAAATTAACAATAGGTTCTGCGAGGTACATAAATACTCGTACTTGCGCGTTAGTAGTTTTAAATCGAAATGATTTGATTTAACTACACGGTCGCATGTGAAATACTATTTATTTTATCATTATATTTGTATACTAAATCGTCTAAATCTAAAAGAATACCGTTCACTTTATATCAACGTTAAATTATAAAATTTAATTTTTTTTTCGATAGTTTTTGTTTGTCGATATTGTAATTTGTCGAAATTTTGTACTTGTCATTAAAATAATCCGTCAAAATTTTGTACTTGTTAATGTTTCAACTGTCGACATTTTAATTTGTCGATATTTTGATTGTCGACGTTTCGTACCAGACCCCCCCCCCAAAAAAAAAAAAAAAAAAAATCAAAAAGTGGCACTCACGTCATTGTTAGACCAATAATCTTCCCACTCTACTTGGTTTGGTATTTAAAAAAACGGTTGTATTATACTGAATATTTTTGAAGTAATCACATTAAAAATATTTCATCCAATAAATTATACAATAATTAATATTGTTATTTTTTATAAATATTATTGATTACGTTTTCAAAACCGTTAAATTTCAAATTATTAAACGCAAAAAAAAGCTATTTCCTATTATTGTCGATAAAATAAAATAAATTCTTTAATCTTCATCAACAACATGTGACGTCCAACGCAAATTACACACACACACACACACACACACACACACATAAAAGGCCAAATTACAGGTATATTACGAGTGCGGCGTGCGATAAGACGACTTATCATATGGACCTCGAGTCTCCGCCGAACAATGACCTCACCGCCTGGAAAAATATCGCACCCACGCACCACTCCTAGTACCCATGGGTTAGGTGTAAAGGTCTCCCCGCACAGACGATCACCAATTAACTACCTAATTATGTCACTGTAACATATCGGCCACGTAACACCAAATAGTCATTACTATACTATAATTAATTAATCGGATAATTATCCGCACGTATGTGACCCCCTCTGTCGCCTGTCGTCTGTTTCGTTGCCAACCACCTATCATGGTATGGGCCGACAACGCAAAGGCACGACACTCCATTTTCTCTTGCCTTCCGAAGATGAACGACTGTGAGTAAAAGCCGTTTTGCTGGTGCGCCGAGGGGCGACCCATACCCACACTCCGTGTGGTAATTTGGTAATATAAATGGTTAACACCATCTTTTTTTTATATCCTATAATATAATATCACCGTGGCCGGTACCTTACATGTTTTTTTAGAATTATTAATTTATTATTATATTATTATTATATTTCTGACCGAGTTTTGTGCCAAGTAGCTTTCTCGGCACCAACTTTCAGTTTTGAAGCTAATATGCAAATAAATTTAAAATATTTCTATTTCTCACGAATTTTTGTTTTGTTTTTTATAATATTATCGACTACACGTATGTCACTGTCCCAATGTTATTACAATGTGTATTATCATATGTAACCAAGAAAAAACAAAAATCCACGGCACTCCGGCTTTCGGGCCTCGGTCCGTGGTTGGCGACCGTAGAACCTATTCGAGGCGGCCACATGACTCTCGACCGGAAACAAATCTAGTCGAGTAGTCACAAACATTTAAATATTTAATACAAATTAAAATATTTCCGGTATTGTTTTCTTAACACTGAACTAGAGTCAAGACTAAGTTCATAATTAGTGTATGTTTAATTCGTAATATTATAATCGAATCGGTTATACACAATGCTGTTGGTTTGATTTTATATAAATATTATATTCTTTTTTAAATATTTTTTTTGGCAACAAACCATATATATTTTATTGGTCGAATGCTAGTCTTGGCACTTAGGAAAGGTTATGTTTTAAATTTTCCAGTTATGTGCAAAACCGTAAAAACAAGTGCATTTAAAGAAAAAACAACAGTTAAGTAAATAATATACGAAGATATTAAACCAAGCATAGTGGGGATTGAATTGAGCTTAGAATCAGAGCTTAAATCCAGTATCTTTATCTTTTTTGAGATGTTTTATTCATAACCAGCAAGGTCGGTTAAAGTTTATTGAATTAATTTATAGTACATTATACTACGATAGTCTATAGAAATAAGAAAAAAAATAGTACCTACATCAACAGAACTATTTACAAAACTAAACGATTAATCAAACCAAACGGTTTAATTGAATTGTTTTAAGTCAATATAATCCTCCAGAGCAAAGGATAACGCCTATCAAATCTCTTAACTCATATTATTGTAATAGACTATTTTGGGGTGAGTGCCATTAAGCCATTACATTACCCGTACAATTAATGCGATTCTCCGATATATGGTTAAATGGATGTGTTATAATGACTACACTTATTGGACACATAATAACACAATTTACAATTTTGGCCATTCAAATTTGTGAGTTAAGTGGTTAACAGTGCTTGAATTCCCCGTATTTAAAATCGTTTATAGAACCTGATTCACAATTCATTGCAATAATTAGTATAATCGTCACTAACAAAATGTTCGTTTATTTTTTTTTTCATAACATTTTTTCCAAAATTCTTTAAGTCTTACAATATTAAATTAATAATGATACATTTTAACAGCTCAAGCAAGGAACTACCTAAATATGGAATTATGATTACTTCAACTTGGTGTTGAAATAGGTTAGACTAAATATATTTAAGCAACGTAGTACATTCTAAATATACGATACTTATACGCTGAGTTTAAACTTGAGTGGAAACGTTAATAACTATAAAATGGGATACCCTTAATAAACATTTTAATTAATCGAATATAAATAAATTAAAATAAATTATTTTAGAAAAATATCTTACCGATATGTGCTACTCCGTTCAGTAATCCTGACGTACTTTTTGGATTTTGAAATGGTCTTGGAATTTCTGAAAATAAAAAAAATATACAACAATATTAAATATTACTATACATTTTATAGTATTAAAAACGAGAACAATTTTAAATTATTAAATAAACAATAAAATTGTGATATTTAAAAAGAAGTATATTGAAGTTTTTTTTTGAAACTAAATAATTGATTGAAATCTACTGTTTATTTTAATATTAAGCAATAACCATTAACCACAAATATAATATAATATAATATAATATATATATTTATCATACAAATGTGGTATATAAAACCAGATATGTCTAACATGTTTCAATATAATGTAGAAAGTATAATAGGTGCATTAATTCATAGAAAAATTTTAATTTTATTGACAAAGCACAATATTATGTTGTCCGTAATTTCTTATAGAACTCATATAAGAATGTAGAGACAGCCGTTCGATGCACATGTGCATTGTCATTCCACGCTTACCGTGACAATTAAAATTTATTAAATATTATTATTAAGATAAATTCAATTTCTCTACCAACTACTAATTTAATCTACACGAACAATGTATAACTTTGTATAAATCTTCCATGTAACTTAATGAATATAAAAAAAAACTTTAGACTTTACACGACGATCGTCACCAACGCCTCGAAACCGGCAGCCAAAAGTTCATCTACCAACTACCAAACTACCACGTCATAACAATAAGTCATTACAATCAATACAAAAAAAAAAAAAAACAAAATAAACCTTTATCACTGCTAGCCATCACGAAACCAATTAAATATACGGCGGAATTATCAACTGCAACTGACTGTTCAGATAATAAATTTGATTGACAAAACGTGGAATCAAACAAATGCATTAGATCATATCTTATAATATTATATCACCCATATGAAAAAAAAAAAAAAAATAAAACGAATCAAAATAATTTATTTTTTCTAATCGATATTTCTCAATTGCTTCTATCACGGATGATAATAATATTATGAACACTGAAAATAACATCAAATTTAAGGAACCATATTTGCCACCATCAAAGACAAATAGTAAAAAATGTGAGTTTCCTATGCAAATATAAAATTTAAAATACCAAAAACTATTTTGACAACTCTTATGGTGCCGTAATAAATCTGTTAAACGAAAATAACCTCAATTATCAAATGTACCAAACTCATAACGAAAAATCATATAATGTCGTTATTAGAAACCTACATAATTCAATCCCAAATGACTACATCAAAAAAGATATTTACGATTTCCTGGTAAAAAAAATGTCACTAACATACTGAAAACACAAACTAAAGAGTCCCTCCTCTAACCAAATATTCAAGACATCTTTAAACTAAAAACCATTTGTTTCACTAAAATAAAAATAGAAGTCTCAAATATCATGTGTAATTTAGTTCAACACCGTCGTTAACAAGCAATATAGTCATATTAAGCTATACTGCAACTACCAACCGACATATATACGAGGTTGTGAAAATATAGCTCCAACTCATGCTCTAGGTCTAAGAACATCTACTTGTAAAATATACACTATGTGACAATGCTTATCCGGAAAACTACAGAGATATACACGGTCTATAAGTAATATCAACGTTACCGAAAAAAACATCAACTGAACACCAACTCAAGAGAAATGCGAAGCACTCTTCTTGAGGATACTTTTTAACAGATATAAGGAGCGGAACCCTCCCAATCTCAATAGAAAGCTCCAACACAAAAGTACTCTTACCTCCTAACTCAACCTACTGGCCTTCTCATCTGAACATTATACGTCTTAACTCTCTTAATATCCTTGGTATTTTTATAGAAAAACTCTCAAGTAAGTTTAATACCAATGTTTCCCACATACCCTAACCTACATAACAAACAATATACTTTACAAAGATCTTAAAATCCGAACTTTATTTATTAATCTAGATTTAACAGTAAACTCCAATCACACACTAACCCCTAATCACTGAACTATCAATAAGAACGCTACTCGATAACTTTCGACGAAGACTAAAAATAAAATAGCAAAGGGATCTTTTTCTTAATAATTAACACAAGTGCTTGTATAACATTATATTTATTATTATGTATATATGTATAAATAAAATTAATTAATATGTATCCAATTAGATCATTAGTTTTGCAGAATCAGTACTATTTTGGAGAATTGATATTTTGTATTAGTATACGCATTTTTAATTCATCGTCTAATGAAGTAATGAATTTCGGTTTTACTAATAAACTGCTCTAGTTATTACATATACGCAACGTTTAAATTAGTGTAATAAATTACTATTATAATTATATATCTATATATATTTAGATTTTATTCACAACTAAATAATTCAATGCGACTCAATTGCGAAAATTATCATAATATCTGAAATATTTGTACTGTTAAAATTTATCAACGGTCAATGGTCCCAATAGAAGGTAAAATTATTTTACAAAACTAAGTACTTATCTAATATATATATATATTAAGAATTATTAATGGATATAAACATAACTAAAGTGCAATAAATTTAACAATATTTCCTAATAAATTATGTAATTGTTTTAAAATATTCTATAGCCAACTAGAGGAGACCAAAACATATAGTGATTAAAAAAAATAATATGAATTATCACTGCTGTATGTCTACTATCCATAATTAGTTATACTCAAGGATCTGTCAATCAGAAAATTATAAACTTTGAATCAATAAAAAGTAAATTAAGAAATAACTATACTCAGTTCACAAACATACCAATAAAAACCAATAGCTTACCTCAAATTTAAAAAAAAAAACGGTATTAAAAATAATAAAATAAATTCAAACCACGTCAATAAAGTGTACGAAGATCGTCAAATTTCTTCAGTAAATTATTCAACTAAGAAGTAGGTAATATTAATGTTGATTTAATTGCCAACAATAAAATTAATATCACCATTTTTAATCTCAATATCAAAAGTTTCAATATAAAGACCAAGTTTTCTGAAACTTCGATCAAAAATATTAATTGTAATTCATTAAATTTTAATTATGATAATAAGAGGACAAGTTATTATAAAATATATATAGGACATAGGTATGTTTAAAAAAAATCTTATATTTTTAGAAGTAAACAATAGAATAAAATAAATATAATTTGCTTTATAATATTTAAAAAAACATTCATATAATACGAATTCAAATTAAGACACTACTACTAATGATAAAATATTATCAAAAAGGTAAATAAAAGGTAAATGCATAATTTAGTTAGAGGACACATAAAAAAATATTTAATTTATTAATGTTTTAAATTAATTCATAAAAACGTATTTATTTTCTATTTAGACAATTATCAAAAATAATATTATATTAAAATATTTTTACAAAAAGTTTGTAATCTATTTAAGCATTAAAACTTTCAATGAATTTTGTGTTTACTTTTTACTTTGGTTTTACCAATATAAAAACAATTTATTCAAACAAAAACTTCTAAGAATTGTATTGGTGTTTGGCTTTTATATTTTATTTTTTTATTTTCCAAATCAATTAAACTGTGTACAAATTAATTTTAAATTTTGAAGTGTGTTTTGAATTTCTGCAAGTTTTTATTTATTATTTTCTTAAGTTTCACAATATAACTATTATATACTACACCAATGATTATTAAACAGTTATTTTCACATTTATTGTAAAGCGTTTTAAAACGCTCCTGATTTGGTAATTTTTTTTATAAGCACCTTATCTTAATATCGGTAATCCGTAACATATTACTCTTAAGATATTGACGTTCGTATTTAAACAACTAGAAATTTTGAATTTACTCACAGCAATAATAGATTTTAATATGAAATTTATATTTTTCGATTTAAACCCAAGTATATGTTTGAAATTCTACGGATACATTTATTTGAATGCATATACACATAAAATACTAATTTATAACTTATATTATAAATTCTTACATACTATATTTATATAATATATAAATGGTTCTTTTATAGTTTGAAACTAATATAGAAAGTTTAAAAATTGATATGCTCTTTGTAGAATACGAATGTGAATCTTACTGTGTTTTTACATCACTTCAAAAACATCATGTATATGTTTCATAACATTTTATTTTATTTTCAGTTTCTATAGGTTATTTTGTAGTATACAGTGTGTATACAAAGTCTATTGCATATTTATGTTATGTATCCATATATTATGTTAAAACTAAAATAAATGCACTTATTTCAGATTGTATTCGTATAAATAATAATAAAATATTTTATGAATCAATAGGCTAGGTTAATATGATAGGTAATTATTGGTCCGTTAACTTTTAGTGATCCATTAAATTATTTTTTTTTCTTGTAACCCAGTATACTAGGTAGATGTATTACATTTATATGATATATTTTAAAGCTCTATAATATTTTATCATCCCGTGTAGCTAATTATAAACAAAGAATAATTATTCTCATTATTACATCTAAATAAAATATTAATGTATATTTGGTATATGCGTAGGTGTGAATTACAAAGTTCAAATACTTTAATGGACTTTAACTTTTAATTTTTTTTTATGTGCGCTAATACCTTTTAATTTTTTCAAAATAACAATACAAAATAAAATTGCTAACTACGATGAATTTGTAACAAATTTGCAATTACACCGAATACCGTAAATCTAGTTTCACACAGTCAAACGATGCCAAATAGTTGATAATATTTATGTAGGTATATATTATTTGGTTAATTGTATGGTAATCAAAGATTCTCAGTAGGGCTTTTGCGTTCTATTTAAGCTATGTCGATAGTATATGGCACAATTTAATAAAAAGTGTAAACTTTTTTACCCAAACGTAAACGTCATGTAATCGATTGTACTCCAAATTGTTTAATTTGATCTTATAATATTATATGATTAGGTAGTTATAAGTGTCATAGTACTAAACTTTAATTTGGAATATGAATGAATAAATAATTATTGCTTACTATGACGATCACATTAATTAACTTACCTACATTTTTTTATTTTGCCTAAAAACACATAAATTCAATATAATGATTAATCGAACGAAGACGAACAGAAAAATATTGGATATTTAAAATTATATTAATCAATGAAAAAAAAATTATAAACTACATACAAAATCAATCAAATATTGTTTTTACAATACAATAATTTTAGTAAGTAGGTAGGTATAGTATTTCCAGTATCTATACTATAGTTATAGTCCATCGGCTTAAAACATGCAAATGGAAAACCATTACATAGAATAATGATAATATTTTCATCCTCGACGGTTCGATTAAAATAATTATTCTTGGTAAATATTTCAAATTTTGAGTAATATAAAAACCACAAAAGTTGGAACCAAAGCAGAAAAATCATTGCCTGATACAAATATGCAATAGATGCAATTGAATATTTAATTGCACGGTAATAATAAATTAAGTTAATTTGGATGAAAAAATAAGTATTTAAAATATAAAATAATAATTTGACATAATATTAGTCACAAAATTACAATATTAATATTTTAAATTAAATTATTTACGAATATTATAAATCTTGATTCTTTAACATTTTAATTAATTTAACTAGAAATTATTATTTTCAAAAAATAAAAAATGTATTTATTTATTTATTTATTGTTCAAGGAACTAATGTCAAAAAAATTACTAACATCTACAATATCATAATCTGTTTTACAATTAAAACAAAATATTAAGTGTACAAATATATTAAAAGTAATCATTATTCTGTTCTGATATATTTTTTAAATGTATAAAACAATAAATACATTTAAAAAATATACAGTTATTATTTATATAGTATTAGTAGTGTAAAAGTATTTCTTACCATAAATTCGCATGGATCCTTCTGCTTCACCCAACGAATTTTTTGTGACACATCTATAACTTCCATAATCTTCTGGACTTAAAGATCGTATAGTTAGTTTCATGTGTGCTTTGTATCCATCTTCATTGGTTACTAAATGATACTTTGACCCAGAAAATATCATATTCCTGGAATCTTGAAATGACCAAAAGCTTATTGGTCGAGGATATGCTTCAATTCGACAGTCGATGGTCACGTCAGTGCCCAATGGGGCACCAACTAATTGATTTGGTACCACCAACGTTGGAGAAACTGAAAATAGGAAATAAAGTTTTGTAAACTAATATATTAACATTAAAAGAATTATTAATAAATATAAAGTGAAATGAAAAATATAATAAATCATGGATATAACTAATTATTTAACTTTGAAGTGAAGAACAAAAATTAAACGATTACTTTTAACAAAAACTGGTAAAAGCATACTACATTTATAAAAAAAATGTATTAATTTTGACAATTTTGCAAATTTTGGTGAACATAAAATTAATGCGTAAAACGAAAATCATAAACAAATTATAAAACGAAAAATATATAGGTTTTCGAAGAAAAATAAAATATGGAGAATAATGCCATTATATTGGATAATAAATTAAGAAAGGAAAATAAGTTTAATAAGGAAGGGAATGTTTGAAAAGTTTAGAAAGGACAACAGGTAGGCGTGTTGTGACTTGTGGTGAACATTTTATGCCACTGAAGAGGATACAAGGAATGGGTTAAGTAAGGTTTCATATTTCGCTTGGTTATTATGGTAAATCATTCAAAGAAAGTTTAAAGGAATGAGACGGAAGACTTAGAATTAGAATAAGTTCATTATTAAAGGAAAACATGGGCGTGAGCATGCTTGGTAAATTGGCCTGTATACGTCAATAAATTCCAATAGTCATCAAAAAATACTGTAGCAATTTTACAAAGTGGTCAGTAAACTTGTTAAATGAATATAATAAAAGCAAAACCAACCCAAATAAATACATTAACATTGATCGTATAGTTTAGTCCCCTTGAGACGAGATCTTTCAAAAATTGAAAAGTTTATAAACTGTAGCTAAACGTAAACTGAAAAGTCAAAATATCAGACGTCATCTTTTGTAAATAATTTTAGCATTGGTAATTAACTATAATTTTATTCAATCCATTATAATGTATTATAAACAATGGGGTAAAAATTATACGAAAACTATAATATAATAATTCAATTAAATAAATTATATTTATTCGTTTAAATCAAATTGTTTTTTAATTATAATTATTTATGAGTTTCATTACAATATAGATAGTACAAAATTTATCTTTTAAGCCATTTTAAGCACAACGGTTTTTTTTTTTTGTTTAATGATCTTATGGCATATCCATTGGTGTTTAAATTATTAGAAGATTTCGTTAAACTCTTTGTCGTTTTATATTTAAATAAAAAATGAATATTTTCTTAGAAGCATGTAAAATTAATAATTTTCGAAACTTAGGAAATAATAATCAAACGCATGAACTAAAAGTTTTCACGTGACCTATGACTAATTTCGTGCCATTTGCAAATGTTGCGTTTATGAAAGATAATTGGTATTAAATTATGGGTGTGGCTTATAGTTTATAGCTCACGGGTAGATGTTGTTCATTGTTAAATAATATTACATTGTATTTGGTAAAATTTGATTAAGATTATTTTAAATACTGTGCAATAATAAATTATGATAGGTACCTATAATTTTGATATATGAGGTACGAATCCATATTTTTAATCACCAAACTAAAGGGTTATAAATAATGAATACAAAGTTAAGCACATAAAATTAAAATTCAATTTATCGATTTTGTTTGTATCAAATACTAAGTAAATGATAAAGTTATCTAGTAAAAAATAATTATAAAATAAAATATAAATAATAAATAAGAATCAATACAATTTTCAAATTAAAAATCACTGCAGCGAAAATATTGTTTAGCTCATTAACTTATTAAGTAATTTAATCAATTTACCGTGCTAAGTTTCAAACAATAAATATAAATTCACAAATTAATGACATTGACGAGTTTACCTCAATACTTCTTATAACACTAATATTGGTATTAGTTTTATAATATAAGATGTAACATCTTCTTAATTATTTCTTGAACAAATATAACCATATTGTATCTTATAATTATAATAATATGACGATGTCAAATAATGTTTAAAGTATCTTAAAATGATTTTTACAGTTGATTCATTTTTTTATTCAAAAAGAGTTACCATCAACTATTATACGGTGTATACTTTTTAATATTTGTTATATGTATCTTAAAGTATTACCACTACTGAACTTCAGAATTTTGATATATTTATGCATTTACGTCAAACTATGTCACGTCTTAAATTTTCCATTTTTTATCTGTTTTATTTTTATTTTTTGTTGAAAATAAGAAAAGTTTTTAAAAGGAATTCTTCATTTTTATATTTATCATAATTTAACAACGTACTATGAATTTACACCAAATTAATAAGTTTTAAAAATAATATTGTACAGTTGTTGAAAAATATTGCTAGGTATTTTTATTTTTTTTATGGAGCAAATTAAATAATGTAGTATTGGATGGATTCGTGGGAGCTGTATTCTGCAAAACTTTTATAATTTTTAAATGTATAATTTTACCATATTGTAATATTTGTAGCTTTATACACATTTAATTTAAATTAATTAGTTAGTTTATTAGTTTAATAAGTTAATAATTGCCACTTTTTTTAACTGTTTCCAATTACCAAGTAGAATCGTATTTTTCTACAAAGTTATTAAACAACATTTAAATACGAACGACTGTAACTGTTTACAGCATATTTGTTTGATTTAGGTATTTTATTTGTAACCGTAATAGTACGATTAATAATTCGAATAATAATAATACAAAACCATAAACAACCGATAGTTCTCAACTCCCGATTTATTGTCTATAATATTAATATAATATTACATTATTAATATATTTATTGTTCTTAATAATTATTTATTATATTTCAACCGCAACGATAATATTATCTACTGGTTATTTTAATTTGATAAAATATTTCGAAAACATCGTGTAAAATTGGCTAGTTATTTAAATAACACTCGCTTATATTATATTAAAATGTACTGTGTCCTTTCTCGAACGATTTGCGAAATGGACGTCATCGACGTCTGAATACCTACAACAAACCGTGCACTTTGTATAATATGTTATCAATCTTTAAACACAACGATGCTGATACTCGTTAAAACGCATTACTATTGGTCGCGTGTAATCATTTTTATATGGTCTGTGTGTACACACAATAATAGTGTTACACACACATACACACACACACACACACAAACACACAAAGTATAAGATAATATGTTATTACGCTCCCGCATAACGTTGGCGTGACTTCGCACATCAGAGATAGACAGGCAGTTCATTAAAACCGGCCTGTTATACAGAACGCCGATGCGAGTGCGTTTTAATCGAGGTTACGCCGACAAACTAAAAGTTTAACCGGAGAGGGTTTCAATTTTCCCGCGGTCCGAATTCATCATTTGTTTTGATTGCACGCGCGCGCGTTCGGCCGGCTAACCGTACGGGATAAAAACTAATAATTATTTAAGCTTTCACATTGTTGTGCACGAGTCATAGACGATATTTCGATATTGTTTCGATTTTTTTTCACCATTTCCCTTTTCCGCGGCACAATATTATTATTACTATTATTACATAGGCGGTCCCACAGCGTATTATTATTATACGTCCTAAAGATTTAGCAGCTCACGACGGATTCGCTCTTGTCGGACACAACAATGACGGATGTTACACAGAAAGAGTCTGTGTGAATTTCTACCCCCTCCGCCGTGGCCACCCGTCTAAAGACTCGTACACTACGAGAGACACAAAGACACCGACGTCGTTATTGCTTCCGGCTTGTCGACTCGCAGCGTATTATTTTTCTACTATCATTGTTCGACAGCGACCGACATTATAACCGCCGCGCAGTTATCAACGAGAAATTATTTCGGATATAATATATGGTGTTCCGATAGTTGTACACAGTTGTTGGTTTTCGTTCGACAAAACTAGTCAAATGTTGTCCGCGATTTTGCATACTATATGTTTATATATACAAGAAGCTTTTTTTATTGATAATAAAAACCAAGAAATCATTCAAAGTTGTATATTAGTTATTAATTTAACAGCTGAATATTAGATAGATATTCTGTGTACAGTATTTTGGTATCTTATAAGAAGTAAGGAAAAAATGGGTTTAGTGGGAAAATTAAGTCGGAATATTCGTGAAATATTCAGTTTATTGCCTTTATATAATATGTATATAAAAAAGAAAATATTATTATTCTATAGTTGCATTTTTTTTTTATTATTTAGAGTAATATCACCAAATTTTTTAATTATTTACCTTGGATGTGTAAATAAAACTACTGTATAATATTAGTTGTGTTTGAAAAGTACTTAATAATATTTTGAACTGTCAAGTACGTTATTTTATATTTTACGCTCGTGAGCATTATATTTAATTTAATAAATTACAGTTCCATTAAGTCTTGTTGCATGTTTATATATTATATAAATAAATTGTATCTCTGATTAGTGCTTACGTTTTTATATGACTATATAAGCAGCCGAATTATTGAAACAAATATATTTTAATAATATTCGACGTACCTACTTATTTATGCATATCAATAAATAACTAATACAAATTCAATCGATTAATCGAGCGTCACATTGATGACTTATTAAAGTTTAATGTATAGTATATTAATTCAAATAAATTTTTTTCGATGCAATAATTATTATTTATTACAAGCTCTATATTATACCAACAGTTCAATCGATTAGGATAATGTATTTATTTATTTTATTGTGTATGTATTCAACAGGCGTGATATACTGATATCTAAAAGTACAATTCAAACAACAATTTATAACATAAAACAAAAAACCAAAACTTAAATAGTAAAATAATTAATTACTTAAAACTTATAATAATTATTAAAAATTAAAAAATTCAAGTCTAATGCTTACATTCGATATCGAGAACGATTCTTTTGCTGACCGACGGTGGAATACCATTAGATGCAATGCACAAATAAGATCCCATGTCAGCTCGACTAACTTTGGTCAGGTTCAGGACATTACCGTGTTGCTTTTCGACTGTAAAACAATGCATAAACAACAAAAATGAATATCATTACAAAATATGATTATAACGATAAGAGCAGCAAAAGTTCGTAGTGTCGTTTCTAAATAATATTTATGTGTTCAATTATCTAAATGTAATTTCTGTAGCCTGTGTACCCCAGCACCAGACGCAAACATTATTGTCCTGGAAGATAGTGGTTTTAATAAATAATATTGCTTCAGTCTTGTAATATATAGTATCATGTATGTAATATAGAACACAAAGAGGACACCTATAATTATGTCATAACAATTATTATTATTACTTTTACTATTATTAGGACCCGAAAATATAAACTGTTACACTATAAAACCCGCCATAAAATATGTACATACATTTTCGCTTCACATTCTAAAATATTAACTTTAATTCCTTTCGATATAATATGTTTTGTTTCTTACACAGAATAGTATAAATACTTTAAGAAAATACTTAATATACAGATATCAATAAAGATATGTTGAGTTACTTTTATAAATTTTAAAGATTTTCTTGCTAAAATGTATATAAAAATATTATATACTAATAACTAATCAAAATACAATTTTAAAATAAAAAATGGCCATATAATAATTAATAATTATAAAATAGAAGTCAAACAATTTTAATCTAATGATTTCCGTAACATATAATCTTCTCACATATTTTAAATGACAAACCAGAATTAAACTGATAATATAAATTATTTTAAAACTTTTGATTGTTTTAGCTTTATGTGGCATGACGTGTTATTAGTTACAAATTACTAATAAGTAATAATTTGAATGGAAACATAATTGTCTGAGTGTGTCATTGTAGGTCAAAACTATAAAAACCAAGTAAATTACTTCATTCGACCAAATAGTATATTATACGTTTAAATATAATGTTTTTGAATAAAGCGTCTGGCTAAAATATAAGAAGTAAAAATGAAATAACTAATTCAAATTATATTAGAACGACTACTTTAATTTATTTTTTGGCTACGATGTACTACTTATCTAAATGAACACTCTCAAATTAACCAAATTGCGGAGGAAAATAAAATAAACAAACAATTTTATTAATTGTATTTCTTTACGCTAGTATAACTGAATGTTTTATTTTCATTACTATGTTAAATGAAAATGGAAGTTATACCACCGGATATAGATTTAATTGTACGTATAGTAATATTAAAAAAAAAAAAAAACTGTAAATATACTTGAATAGCTTATTACACCATATAACATGCGACGTGTAAATGGAATAAAATGCTGTAATAGATATTCAAATATAATGATTTTTCAAATATTAATTCAGCTATACATTTTCGTTGCAAAAAAGATTTATGCAAATATGATTCGTCATACATGCACGTGTGATTTTTGTTTGTAAATAATATATAAATGAATGTCAATTTCATTTGTCTTGACAGATAACAGGCGTGCAATATTGTTTAACGGGTGTTTTATCGGCAGAAACCTTACTGATGATCTCATTAATTCGTCGGTGCTATGTGTCGGGCCAATGAAGTGTACCTAAAAAATTGATTTATCTTTCTAACATCCAAACCAATCACGAAGCTGTCACGCCGATTGTAACTGTCGGAGACAATTCAATTTTACGGATACGTAATCTAATTTTATAGGTAGAGGAAAACCGCACAACTGTGTATCCCTTGCACTTATTTTACAACAACCTACTTGTAAACTAATCCCATAAACTTTACCTTCGGGGAACACTTAATGTTGCATCACATGACTTAAACTTTGAAGTTATTTTTTTTATGATTTGTTGTTATTGTATTATATATATGTATGTGTATATGTGTATACAAACCGTGTATATCAGCGATTAACCGCATCGCAAAACGTAACTTTTTCAGCGTCCATTAGCAAAATATATATAAAAAAAAAACGTTGATAAACTTTCATCGTAAAATCTCACTTTTGACGGAGACTATTTTTTTGCATACCTTGGAGTAAAGTATAATTTTTTCACATAAAAGACTTTACAGAGAAATGACACGAAAAAATTAATGCTCAACTTAGGCACTGCCCTGGAGTGACACTAAAAGTAAATAATCGTCGATTAGGGACGAGACATTTTAGATATGTAACCTCTATACAGAGAAGTTCGACAATAAAATTCGATACATTAAATTTTGACGTTCGGTTAATTAATAATTCATCTTAAAGATATAAAGTGCTTAACATTAAATGCTTGTGTGTTGTTTAGTCGTAATATAGTGAATACTCAAACAATAAAATTACAATTTTTTATTACTACCTTTATGAGTAGTTTATTAGTAAAAAGTATTTATTTTTTTATTTTTGTAATACTACTTTTCTTATTTTGAGCTGTTATGAAATTGTTTGATATAAAAATATAATATTATCAAAACAATTATTACTAATTCATATTTTATTTTATTTTTGAATACATAAAATGTTTTTTATTTTAAATTTAATGATTAATAAGGATAATGAAGATTAAAGAAATTATGCAAAAGAAAATAGCCTTTGTCTGTTTTCAGTACACAAACGACGAGTCATATAATCGTATTTATTTATGTACAATTTGTATCAAAGTTAAATATTTGAATGAAATAAATATTTAAAAAAAATCTAAAAACCAAAACTAAATAATAAACATGTACAAATTTATTGTATACTCATATAATATCCCCACCCATTGATTATATATTGTACATATTACAATATACATTCAATGATATTACGAGCAAATCGGAATTAAATAAATGTGCACATTTAAAAAATTTGAAATTAAGTGACGGTCATACTCAAAAATCGACGATATAGATACGAAAAAGTGTATTTCATTTTATGTTCGTTTCCCTAAAAGTTTAGAGTTAATATAATAATTATTTTTTTTTTTTTTTTTTGAAATAACAGCACCTTATTATTTGTTTTATATTCGATTTTAAACATACTAATTGTAAATTTTCTTCTTATAGATTTTTAAGAACTAGACCTCGTTAATGTATAATAATTTAATTGTTCAAAAATACATAGAAGTATTTCGCTGAAATATATAACACAATATAAATTAATATATTTATCTATCAAACCAAAATAATTAAAACATACTCGAAAGGATTAAATAGAAGATAAACACAACATTGATGGACACCTCATCATTGGAAATGTTCAAAAAGATCGAATCCGGTTAACCATAAAAACCCATCAATAAAAGACATCGAATGATTCGAATGTAACATTATTTGAAAATAAATTCAAAAGGAGATTTCTGTCAACATTTATCTATCCTTTTGGAATATTGAAAAATGAGAACTACCTACGTTGTTTTTATAATATTATTAACACAATACTGTTAACAGGATGTCGATTGTTGGCACACTATTTGTTTTTTCTCACTTGCCCATGTACAACAATGCAAACTTCCTCTCAATCAAACAAATCGTATGTTATTAGCTCTAATATAAAAATGAATATAAACCTGTTGTAAAGCTTACAGTTTTTGATATTTTATGAAATTTTGATTTTCTGTGATACATATATACAATTTTAAATTGTAATATTTTCCATAGTCATAACTTACACAAAGATTGTATAAAAATATTTCTAATGTTTTCAACTTTAAGATTTATAATAGGTAAAATAACTCTTATCTTAAAGTTTTCAGCATAAAATTGGTTCTGATGAATTCAAACTTGGTATTTTGCGTATGGTTTAGAGAAAAAACACTTCAAGTTGTGCGCTAAACTCATTTTAAAATATTTTTAAGACAGTTTAAGACAGTGTTTTGTATAATATGTTATTTTGCTACGATTATCGTTAGAAGTATAGTATATGTCTTACATAAGTTAAAAATGTAATAATATATATTATCGTCGACGTTGTAATAATAAAATATATTATAAGCTATTAAATAATTAATATCTATCAAAACAAATTTATCAGAATATAAAACGTGCAAATAAAAATTACCACATAAATTAAATTACTGTTTTGTATTGGGAAAAGTGCCAGCAAACGATCACTCATCGTTGATTACTAGCATTAAAATATATTTAGACATATTTTAGTTATTCATTTTATTAATTTATTTAATACAATCCATATATTATGTACACAGTATGCGTATTATAATAATTAATTAATATATTACGTCGTATATTAGATATTTTAAAACAATAATATAACGTAGGTATCTAAGTGATTTGTGTAATATATAATATATATTGATTATCCAACTAGTGTTGTTTACTATATAAGTAGTGAAATACATACAAATTATTTTTAATTGTTTTGAATATCTTGATATCGATAGTTGATACATCAAATAAAATATTACCAAATATCTTTAAATTCATTCGTTGCAGTTTTTCAAGCACGAAAATGTAATGGATGACTTAACATTGAAAAAAACTCAAGTAGATATTCAACTTTTACGGTACATAATATTATTACTAAACATATCAAAAGAAGAACTTATGGAAATAAAAAGTAATTCTGAAAATACTAACCAATCGAGATTCACTCCGACTAGAAAACATAAAACAGGGTATGTACTATGTTTATTGGGACAATATTGTTCCACAAGTATCTTTATTATGTATTGTAATATATTAATATTATAATATTATACCTATTATGAATTAATTTAGAATGTCCTAAAATATTGTGTCTTATATATTAACAAAATTTAACTCGTAGAATAGTATGGTACATTATAATTAATAAACATTTATTTGTTTTATTTCCATGTTTAAAATATTCAATAAAAAAATTACTATCAGAATTAAAATGATCTGAAATAAAATATATTTATTATATTATAATTCTAATATATTTAATAAAATCAGATGTCTATTACCTATGATATGACTATAATATTATGTTTCAGAATCAATATAAATTTGTACGAGTATATAAGTATGATAAGTACACATATATTCTGAAATTATTACTCGAATTGTAATTTAACTAATAGAATTACTAGGGTTTGTTAAATTTTAAATTAAAATTTTTTCAATTAAATTACAATTTATCCACAAATATACAACTGATTATACATACAAATCACTATAGAATTTACTGCGACTAAATATAATATTTATAATATTTAATTTAATATAATCTGTGTTATCGTATTCAATAATTACTTATTAAATTAATTTCATTTTTAGGAAATGTGCGGGCAAAAAAATTGTCAACAATAGAATCCTTTTAGAAGAATTTGATCAAACCATGGCAGAGTCAAATAATAAATATAAATAAATAAATAATTTATACGATTAAATAATGTGTAAATATAAACAATAGTTTGAATTTACAAAAATCAATATTTAAACCATAATAATTATTTTAACTTAATATACGTGCATTGTTATTATTTATTTTTTTTACCTTTTTTCCTTCTATCCACCGTTATATTGAATCCATTTTCTCTTTTCCACACAATTCTTGGTTCTGGATTACCTTTTGCTTTGCACGTAAGTGATATGTTGAGGCCTTCTCTTACAGCTACAGTTGAAGTA
The DNA here is from genome assembly GCF_020882245.1 of Rhopalosiphum padi. Lineage (NCBI taxonomy): Eukaryota > Metazoa > Arthropoda > Insecta > Hemiptera > Aphididae > Rhopalosiphum > Rhopalosiphum padi. The sequence goes on along the minus strand of NC_083598.1, from coordinate 10,892,178 downwards.
GAACTTTCATCGTCCACTATATTTGGTGGCACTGTTAAAATTTAATTTATTAATTTTTATCTATATAAATGAAAAAAAATTGCACAGTATATAATTGATATATAACCGGGGCACTCTTCTCACTTTATTCGCACTTAATAATATATAGTTACGCTTATATAATATAATTTATAATTATAGCAGATAAAAAGAGAAATTAAAAAAAAAACATACATTAACTATTCATACATTCTATTATATAATATATGTATATGAACTGCAGTAAATAATTATTATTTAAAGTAATTCTTAAAAGTTTAAGTATTAAACATATAAATAGTATTCATTTAAAATTTATCATTAATATTAATTGTAATAACGAAAAAATACCAGACATTCTTCAAGCTTAGTATTATCATTTAATTTAGTTAAGTTTAAAATATATAATTTTATTCATTGCGTGATTTATGATAACGTGGAAAATAGTCAGTACAATTTCGCGAAAATCGAATTTGAAATTTGTAACCATTCTTAGTATTTGTGAATTCCTAGTTGTTCTTAAAACTGAATACAAAATAAATAATATTATTTCCTAAAACATACAACTGGTTATAATATATTTTTTAAAACAAAATATTATTGAAGTGTTATCAAACTACAAAAATAACTAATTTAAGCTGTGTAACCTAAACACTAAAATAATTATTTACAAATAAATGTTAAGGACCATTTGGACTAATGAAATACAGATATGGGTTTGTGTCAAGGCATCGGAATAAAAATAATTCAAGCATTTCAATTAATTACCCTCCGTTTACTAACTTCTGCGTTGTGTGCCGCCTGAGGGTTCCGTCACTGGACAGCCTTCCCCCTCATACTATATCTTCATATACATTAATGTTCTCTGTGTATAATATATTATAGTATTTTATTTACTTATTGCACATATACTAACGATTATAAATTTCTTATTTTAAAATAAAAAAAAAACTGTATAACTCGTATTATAATATAATCTTTGTAATAACGTATTCAACATATAATATTGTATATAACTATGAAAAAACCATTACGCGTATCTAAATATGCATTTATGGTTTACTTTTGAAACTTTTTATTTAAATAAATATATATTTTTAAATATAAAAAGATGAAAAATCACTCGCAGTTTTAAATAAGAAACGTATTGGACACTTGGTAGTAAAGAAAGTCACAAATCATAAACAATAGGCTTATGTCAGGTATTTGACAGTCTAGAAAACGTAAGTCAATAATACATTTATGCTCCTTTATTGAAACGTCCAGTATTGTAGAAAATCATTATTTATGTCGGTAAAGTTTATATGAAATCCAATATGCGGTTTTTATTATTTATTACTTATGGTTAAAAATAAAATTAGGATATGACAACAATTTATTTTATAAATTATTTGCATGTGTCTCCATAGCGGTACTCTAGAAATATTTTATTTTAAAATGTTTGAAATCCTTAATGTTTTACTAGTAAAACTATTATTTAAAAAAAATGCAACTATATCATTGGTTAAGAAAAATCAATTCTTAAGTCAACATTAAAGATGTATTAATAAAATGAGAACTTAGCTTATGTTGTTAAAATTAATTATTATAATACCATTTTTGGTCTCAAATTTGTGCTTAAATTCTATGATTTAACTTGGGTAATAATTAAAAAAATTATAGGTTGTATTTTTATATAAAAATACTCATTTTTATAAATTGAATATTTTTGTCCTTATAGACAATACATATACTGTCTCAAATGATTAATTTTAATTATTATGAGTATAAAATTGTCATTTATTTTATTATCCATTTAAATTTTATTTTATTTTCATTATTAGTATGCTTATATAATATTATTATATTTGTTTAAATACTATGCAATGTACATTTTATCTCATTTTCATTATTTTAAAATAATTTATCAATGTAATTTGATACCACCATTATAAGCATCGCTTAAAGATGTTTAATATTTTTTGTTAGTTTGTACACAATATACTCTGTTTATTTGGGTTCAATGGGAATAAATACGATTGATCAGTTTTTATTTGAAATTTTGAATATTTCTATGTTTAAGCGTGTATTGCTCATAATTATTAGAGCATGAAACTTAATGGTTTTGAATATTTGTGGCAAGTCAAGAAAGCTATAAAGTTATAATATTATTAATAATTATAATATCTCTTAGTATTTAAATTCTTTACAGGTTTTTTTTTATGATTATGTGAATATTAGTATAAAGATCATTAAAAATTTGATAATTATTATTCAGTTTTATTTAATTTTAAAATTAATAGGTAAACTAACTTTTTTATTCATTAAAAAATTGAGTAATCTTACACAACTTTTCTCTTTATCATATTTTTATTACTATGTATCATCCAACATATAATTTTATTGTTGGTTTTAATAACAAAATAATATATAGTATATTATCTAAAACGTATTATGTATTATTATGTGTGTTATTGAAATATGTAAGGCATTTTTAAAAATTATTTTTTCAATGTAATTTATAATACAATTAATGTGAAATAATAAATTATTAAGTTGAAAAAGAATTAAGGAATAAGTTCCTTTTCAGTATAACATCATAAAAACAAATTATAAACATTTTAGTTGTTGTTTTTTAAAAATAAATGTTGATCATAAAAAATCATCTTTTACAGAATAAAACATTTATAATAATTTAAGCCAGACATGATCGTTTTGTTCTTTCATCGATTAAAAAACTTCTCATATATCAAATTTATTTTAATACTTACTATATATATATAATATATATGTATTATAATATTTAATGGTAATATATTATTAATTATATTCTGTATATCAATGGCAGACACATACTTAATAACGTTATTATAATGAGTAGTTAATGGTATGAATATTAATAATTTAAATGTATATAATTATTTTGATTAGATACCATATGTATATGAAAATTATGATCAAATACTGAACGCATGGATAGTTTTTAAATTTAAATTATGAACAAAGATGATTTAAAATTTACGTGGATTTAGAAATAATTTAATTTTCATAAAGAATTAATTATTGTCTTTAATATATAGATAAAAGGTCATGGCTCAATTCATTTCACATAACTAGGATATATTTTAAAGAATTTTAGGTACATTTGAATAATGCATGAAATGTTAGCTATTATTCTGATTCATTTTAGAATGCCATACGAATGAATAACAATTTTAGAGGAGAAACGAAAAAAGGCACATAATCTTCTCTTAGAAATGTCAGTTTTATAAGAATAGAATGTAATAATAAATATTATCATTCTGTTCACTAAAGTTATTTTTCGTTTAAATAAAGTCGATATGTTTTCAAGATAGTTTTGACATTTAATGGCCAAGTATTTTTCAGAGGAATTTCAAGCTTATATAACGATTTGGTCAATAATAACAAAAGTTCCACGTTTTCAATGTATTAAACCATATATATAACTATTAATAAAACATAACATTACAAAAAAAAAAAAAAAAATGCACAAAACTAGTAATATACAATATTTTTTATTTTTAATTGCAATTGTGTTGTATTACTTTTAAAAAAAAAACCATTAGCATATTTTACCGAATATATTAAATTAAGTTAATTTATAATATTTTTACGCATCATATTATTATATTGTTGGTTTTAATCACAAATATAATTTTTCAAAATAATCATAACACACTATGGATATTATATGTTCTAATTAGTAATTTGTAAATTGGACTCGGAACGTAATTCCCTAATTAAAAGATTCATTTATAACTAAAAACCATCAAGGAATATATTATTTTTTTTTTAATAATAAAAAAAAATTTATTTAATTAATACTCTATAAAATAAATGCGTTAAAATATTTATTTTTACACTTGCTCGAATAAAAATTAATTTTTTTCCCGTTTTTTATCATATTCATAAAAATGTGAAAAAAATAAATAGAATGCCTTAAAGAATTGTTAGAATAATAAAGATACAGTTGAAACACATTTATAGCATAGACAATTTTGTGGCAGGTATTCAAAAAAGAAAAAAAAGAAAAGAGATTCAAATGCATTGAATCCTTGTCTAAATTAGATAATTTCGTAATGAGAATAATAAATAATAAAATATTAAAATTAACTAACTCTAAAACGTAGAAATGAAGATAAATTTAATATGACATAGAATAACTTAAAATTTAAACTCACTATGTTTAAATTAGATACAACTATTTTTATAATAGGTACCAATATAATGCAAAACTAACCATTATATAATTAAGATGTTTTGATAAATTTTATATTTTTTTGGTTTAATTGCTAATTACTAAAATCTTTTTTAGTATTTTTATTAAAATAAATTAAATAAAGAAATACAAATAATTTATTAAAATTAATTACATAATTTGTAAGTTTCTTGGCTTTCTCGTTTAGTATCTAAAGTTAAATTGGTTTGAAATATTTACCTTTTGTTTTATAATTAACTCAATTATCTTTTTTACACAACAAGTCAATCTTTATTATGTTTTTCTGAAACATTTATTTATTTTTATTTTTTACAATTCAACTATACTTGTAGTTTATTCTCAAAATAAAATATTTTACACTTAATAAAGCAAAATAAAAATGTTATAACTATTAGAGTTTTAGTTTGAATATTAATTTTATATTATTACATTAAAACGTATTACCAATATTAATAACACATTATATTATATTATATTATATTATTAAATATAATCAATATTTAATTGGAATGATTGGATACATTTGAAAAAACTGATTTGTGCATTTTTATTATTAGTAAACTATCATAAATAAATATATAATTATTACTGAATAATTATAAAACTAATAATTTTGAATTTGAATTTGACAAAATTCGTATGATGGTATACTGATGGTAATTATGTCATTATATGATAATATTATACTGGATGATTTACTAAGTATACTCATCCTATATTTTTCTTTAGTAATATACTTATTTAAATTATTATTTTTGGAATTTTTAAATTTACTTTTTTTTTAATAGAAAATTTACAATATGTACATATAAATACAACGCACAATAAGTAAATGCGATGTTTTAGAGAAGGAGTTGGGAGGCATGGGTATGGCTTAATATAACTTCACAACGTGTGTCTAGTCTTATCTTTAATTCTTAATTTTATTATGTCCAGTTTATTATGTTTCAGGAAGAGTCTCTTCCACTCACTATTTTTCTTACTCTTCACTCCTCTTTTTCTTCGTCCGTTACCATCAACAAAGATCTTCCTTAGGATTTTTCTTTCAAAACCCATCAGTTTTCTTCCCTTCTTCAAACTAAAGATAATAGTCCATAAAAATGATTTCAAAAAAATATAAAATAGATGTAATATTGAGTTTGGTATTTATTATACTAGCATCAATTTTAAAAATTATAAATATTAAAAAATTAATATAAATTATCAAAATTTTCAAATCACCATTATCGTAGATCTATTATCCTTAGTATACAATATTAAATATCTAACTCAAAAACCATTCATTCCTTTTTAATTTTGGTGCGTCAAAAAATGACAAACTATATAGTTTACAATAGAAAATCTGTTTTAAATTTAAAAAACAGAAGTTTATATCTTCACAAGATACTCCTATAATAGTAGTACAAAACTCTCAAGAACTTGAAAATATGGTATTTAAGTATAATTTAAGATTCTAAAATCAGATTTTTGACAACTTTACTATATAATTGAGAAAAAAATTGATGGAGTATGCTTGGTAAATAACCATCTATATTTTATGTGTTATTAATAAAGTAACACTATTTCAATCTCAAAACCTAATGATTATTCAAATATTTTTAGTAGATTTTTCACATTAATTAATTTAAATTTAAAATACGGATAATAGTAACGACTAATAAACATTATTAATTTTGTTATTTTTTAATTTAATATAAATTTATTATAACTCTAATAACTAATGTCTACATATTATAAGTTATATCTACGTTGACGAATATCCTAAAATCATTAACGTTTTTAGATTAAACATCACAATAATATAGTTTTAGTGATTTAATTTATTATGTTTAAGTTTTTATTTTTACTATCAGGTAATATTAGCAATGATATATAGCTAAGCTTTCCTATATTATATATTTTTATGATTTCGGATATTACGTTTATTTGTAAATAAATCTGAGGATAAAAAACTTGTTTAACTTTTTTTAGTATTATAGAAAATAAAGTGGAGTCATTGGATTACATTCAAGTGCATAATCCATCTAAAAGAACTCGTGTATTTTTAGTCGTGTTTTTTTAAAAAAAAACTATTTTCGTTCAAACGCCGCTGAATGATATAATGAAAAGTATAAGAGAAAAAATGGGATTTGCTGTTCTAAAATATTATAATCGGCTTTGCTGGACAGTCCGGTGCTGGTGGAAAAAAAATAGACCTGAATTTTAAGCCGGTTCTAGGTGTGGGGATTTTTTTAATTAAATTTTATCTCCATCCCCCGCAATTCTCATTACCAAAAGTATATTAAATTATGTATATGCGGGTAGTAGGTAGTATAACCTTAACTTGTGGGCAACGTTAAACTGTTATGAGTTTCGATATGACGATGATGAATTTTTTAAATGTAATCAATGGTCTTCCGCAAATACAAAATGGAACTTCAATATTAATATTGAAGCAAAATATTAATTTATTGGTCTTCGATATTTTTCCCGCCCAGACAGACAATAGTATTATCATTATAGCACCGTGATTTCTTGAAGAATATAAAATGATAACTCATCGGTATTCATACGCCACTATGGACAACAAGTATAACTCACCGACCACTTGCAAGTAACCGATTTGACTGATCATCGGGTCGGTGTTAACTTGACACATGTAAATGCCTTTATCCGACGCTCTCACGCCGTTGATGTTTAGTAGCCACGTCTTCTGGCCATCGTGGGCCATGCTGAATCTGGGTATACGAGCGATGACGTGTTTGTGCACTGCGAGTATCATCTTCCTGTCGATATGGATCCAGGCCACCTGTAAACCATCATATTATACTACAATTCAATCAGGTATGCATCAGTAGATATAAGTATATTGTGTGTATTTTATTAACACGCCAAAAGTTAAAATAAAACATAACGTTACGTTGCATTTAAAGCGATTAGAAAAATACTAACAATTATTACGTTATCAGTTTGATACATTTGACAACAGTATCAGATTACGAATCAATGATGTTGAAACAAATGTTGTGTCATTTTAACTAATTCAATTTGAGAGAAAACATTGTTTTTAATTTTTGATTTTGATTTTGAGAGAGAGAGAAAGAAACTGTTAGTAATGTTTATTCTGACTTTCTGAGTACAATTATTATTATGATTTAAGTCGTATGATATTCAATTATATTAATACAAAAATATAATTATTAGTTATTAAATGGTCAAAATTTACTGATTATACCAATATACATAATATACAATTATAGACAACATAATATATTTATTGTACTTAGGTAAGTAACAAAATAAATAGTATTTTCTTAACTAGATCGTTACAAGGCAAGTATTGCAATTACAATGTATACGAACAATGTGATATTACATTTATCAATATATATTTCTTATTCCACGCATTGAATATAATATTATATGTATTATATTAGGTTTAGAAGGATTCTAAGTATATTGGCTCTTCAAAATTAAATGTAATACAACAACACACCTACGTATTATAAAAGCAGAGGAAGATATTACATAAGTATTCAATTTACTGCTTTTAGAAACAACGTTGGTAAAATTAATTTTCTCGAGGTTTTTCGTTTTTGAAAAATCTGTTTTAATAATTTTCGTAAACAGTAAAAATAAAAAATATCAATACTATAATCTACCATGTTATTATATACACTCTTTGAACTCGTGTATAAAAACCGGAGGATGTTCATTTTGGGTGTACAAAAAGTGTTTACTTATTAATATATATTTTTTTTAATTTCCAGATGCTTGTAATCTTATACAAAGGCACAACTCTTTGTAATAAATAAAATTTAATTTTAAGTATACCTTAGAGATAATTTGTTTCTTGCTGAAATGTTGCTGTTGTTTTTTTTTTTTATTATTATTATTACAGGCTATGCAGAAACCTCCTGCCTGCGGCAATTTAATTTGCACACCTTCCCTTTTCTATACTCTACCAAAAAAATGTTTCTCTATCTTTTAATTGATTATGTTCACGGGTACTAATAGCGAAGTAAAAGAGCAAAAGGATGTTGGATAATTACTTTTATTAACGAAGCAAAGACTCCAGTGGAAAAAACCATTTCCCACTTTTTTTAAAACATTTTTATTAAAAATAAGAAATAAGAAAAAAATAAAAAATCTGTTAGTTAAAATTATGGGTTATTTTAAATATTTATTCTGCAGGGTGAACATATTTTCTTGATATTATAATCTTAATGTATTGTTATAATTTTCACAAAATAAAATAATTAGTAAAAATAAGTATAATTTTAATTGAATTTGTATAAAATACAAATAAAGATAACAATTTTCAGAAAAAAATTTTATTTTAGAACCTTTATGGCCACACCTTATAGTTCGAAATATTATATGATAAAGATCACTTAATTTATTATAAACAATCACACTTAATTTCGATAATCTCTATAAACAAATGTATATTGTATTAGAACATACCTAATATTATTATTTTTATTAATAATGTTTTGGGTTCTTCAAAACTGAGTTTTATAAAATATAACGTTAAATAATTTACGAAGTTTAATAAACTTAAGTCTTATAAAATCTTATTAAATAAAAGAAAACATTAATTATTAAAAATTACTTAAGCATCTTAATAAAAATTACCATATTACAGAGACATAATATAATAACTTATAAAAAAAATAAATATATTACAATATTAATAAAATGATAAATTAGAGGTTATTATTCTCAAAATCCCTTTACATAAATGCATTTACAAAAAGCATATTTTAACATTTATCAAGGATAGATGGAATACATTATAGAAGGTCTATTTAAAATTAAGACAATTACATAATAATGGTATTATAAAACATTTTCAAAATTCAAATTTAACCTTGTTGTTAGGTTAAGTCATTGAACTTTTTTTTATAGGACCCAACCTGTTGTAACAATAAATCATTGTATAAAGAACTCAGTTTTGTGGACTCCAAACACAATCTAAAATTACTTAACTTTTATATGTTTACTGTTCATATGAAATATACAGTAATATTATATGAATTTCATATATTATCATTAGGTTTAGAAATGTATGAAATGTATAGATATATTATGTGTTCATAAAATAAATTATATATAATTCTATATATGTATTGACTATATAATATGTCGTTAATTTGGTAAAAAAAAATTCTTCTTAGTAATCTTTAGATCAAATACCTACATAAAAATATATTTATCAAAATCATATGGTAAAAATAAATTAGTCTCAAACGTATGAAGATTAAAGAATACGTACGACGAAACATGTGAACAATCGGGAGATAGTTTTCCATCATACTGTACCACCCAGAAACTTCATTTTATTTTCTATAGACCGTCGTAAGTTTTTAAATAACTGTCTGACCGTCAGTTTATACACACTATATACAGCAATGTAATACTCAAGTCTATCTCGTCTATTACCAATAAACTGCTGCAGGTAGTTCATTCTCTATAATATATATATATATATATATATTGCACATTGCATGTGATTGTAATTATATTGACAGATCTGTTGTCGTTCTCAACAATTGAAATTCTACTAGAAGTCAATGTCTCTAGTCGGTGAGTTTTAATATAATTCTGACCGCCTTGAAATCAATTTGTTGACGTCATTGGAAAATAGAAAGAAATTAAAACGATATTTTAAATGTATTATCGGTGAATACTAACAAAAATAAAAATTACTTATTACATGGAATTAGTCTATTTATTGTGACTTTAATTATATCTAGTTGGTAAAATTAATATGTATCTACTTGATTAAATTATTTTTATTTTGCTTATTTTCAATTATTACTGTTTAAAAAAATCATAATATAATAATTATTGCAATCAATGCATTATTTTCTCCCTAAAAATAATTTTTTGAAATTAATAAATATAATTTATACATATTTTAAGCAGTTATAAACATGTGTCTTAGAGTATACCGACGTAATATGCGCTGTAGCCTTTCAATAAATATCTAGTTATTTAAATTATTATTCTAATATTTCCCTTAAGATTACTAAAATAATACTAGTAAAATAACTAAATACATAACATATTTTAAATTATGATTATTGATTAATTTGTAGTAAAATAATAGTGTACACTATAATAGAAGCCTGTTGAAATGCTGACAATCAAAATATCGACAAATTAAAATGTCGATTATGAAAACATCGAAAATAATGAAATATTGACAAACCAGTTTATTATTACCAAAGTAAATATTGACACATTAAAATGTATTGTAACCAATTTTTTGTGGTAAAAATAATCGTCTATTAAAATAAATCTATTATTTTTGTTTTTAAATAAGATTAACAATCTATACCTCCAGGGTATATCAAGTATATAAATGTTATTTAGGAATGTCTACCTATAAATTATTAAATCGATTTCAGTTCACAGTTAATTATATACAAAACGTGCAAACGCCCATTAATGACACTCATTTTATTATCATTATTATTATAATTATTATTCTTTTTTTAAATCGCGACACCATTTTTGTTTAAACCACTTTGAAGGGTTTCCAAGGATTGTGGAAGTAGCAAGATTTCTAATAAGAGGATTGTGATGAGGTTATAACGTTATACCATCTTATAAATGACTATTGTATAATTTTGCTTCTTCATGAATTGATGGAATTTTGAGATCAAAATGGATAGTATGGCTAGAAACGTAGGAATAGGCATTTAATAATTTACGTATTGTAATGTTTTGAAAGGTTTTTGTTTTATTAGTATTGATGTGTGTATATTTGTTATTATTGATGAGGCTTTTTAGAAAGTGTAGTTTTAGATTTAAATTTAAACTTTTGGATTTAATAAACTAGGCTCAAGTCAACCTTTTATCAAGAGTTAGGTCAAGAAATACTTAGAGCACTTGGAATTTGGATGCCGTATACAAAGATATCCGAGTAGGGGGCAAATCTGAAGTCGAATGTAATATGGATCAATTGGGATTGGTTTATTTAAATCTCCAGTTGGAGTACTAATCTTCTATAAGTGTAAGACGAGATTGAAGATTTTGAATGGCTAAGGTCCACGTGAATATATAAAATTACCCTGTCATTCGCATAATTGGCGACCAATATGTTGGGTGTAGTTTGTTGGTAAGAAGCGTAAAAATATTACAAAAAATAGGTAAAAGAATACCACCTTGAAGGTCACCTGTAGATATGTTATTAGCTTTTAAAAAAAATGCATCATCGAAGTGAAATTGGAAATGACGATTAGTCAGGTAAGGAAGTAGGTGGGATGAAAAAAGTTTTTTAATTTGTAAAGGAAACCTTCATGCTAAATCCTGTCAAGGATGTTATCAAAAAATAAAATTCTTAATTTATATTTTTTTTTTAACAATATTTTTCATTGAAAAAATAATAATTATATACAATTTGATTTATATAAATGACAACAACAGTTGATATTTTGTACTTTCGATATTTAGACTTGTCGACGTTTCGTAACACACTCTATTATAATATAATATTATATTGTTTTATTTAGTTGCTCGGTAGTATATAGGTAGCAAAGTATATCATTAAATATAATATTTTACATACAATCATTTGAGTGTAGTTGATTATAATAACTTTCTGATTTTAGTATGATAATGAATTAATGTTACCTTTCAATGATGAAATATCTGGCCATTAAATTTACTTCACGGTTGTATAATCGGATAAAATTAAACTGTTACAATGGAGAATAATGTAAATGACTACTGTGGCGATTCACTTTACTTGTCCACGAACTTGGTAATAGTGTATTAACTATATCATCGGATAAACTTTATTAAATTATACAGTTCTGCAATAATTATTCTCCTATTAAAAGCTACAATATTAAAATAAATGTATATGAATAAAAATTAACGTTTAGCGTGAATGATGTCACGACTTATTTGATAATAATAAATACGAATTATGTTATCATTTCAAACAGAAATGGCTGGATGTTATCGTAATTAATATGATTCGGTAATTCATTTATATAATTCATACGCACTTACTTAATTTCAATACACATCGCAGAAGGACAAAATCAGATCCAAGAAATCTTTGAATTAACTAAAGTCGTCGTATATTTTTATTGTCCTACACGCAGTCACCGTGCATGGCACATATATCTGTGACAATTACAGTGCCTATAATATAGTTAATACTTATTGGTGTGCATCGTCTTAGAAAATAAATTTACATTTGAATGAGTTATGAAAATGTACGTTTTAATTAAACGTGATACGCTGGGCCAAACAGGATTCCAGAAAGTCACGAGTGGTATGTTGCAGATAAGCTTTTCCACTTTTAAGTGTCCATTAGGCTTGTCTGTTGTCCAATTCAATCTGAAGCGATTCACGGCAGCCAACGGTAGGATGCGAGGTCGGTATTTTCTGCAAGTGAATAATCCAGAAATTTTTCTTAAATTAATTTGGCTCCGGACAAAAGCAGTTGATCCTCCATCACTCCCCCTGTTCGGTTCGGTAATTTCCCCTTCATTTTGCTATCGGAGACTCTGGTTCACGCTTAACCGACCTTAAGCCTACTAAACCAAACAATTCTAGAAGTATTGTAAGAGTTGCTCAGGGCATATTATTTTCACACACATTCTAACTTTATCTCTATCGTGTTACCAATAATGTATCCACTCAAGTCAAAAACTATTTAGAATGAGAACCCTTAATCTCATACGGAATACGCGTTATGTACCTACCTGTATTTTTATGCAGCAGACAATGTATACCGTTTTTAAAAGTTTTTCAATTTCTATGAAAATAGAATAATGTATTTATAGTTTATAATATAGTGTTTATTGTTTATAATTTTCCAATTTCGCATACCTGAGTTGTAATTTTTAACACTTTGAGTGCACTCAAAGTGTTAAGATCGCTTATCGCAAATTTTAAAATATAGAAGAATGGTAAAAACAATTTTAAACGCAATTATTATTACATTTTTTTTATTAAAAATAATCGATTAAAAATAAATAAAATGAAATAGATATAAACCACTTTGAACAATAACATTAATTATTTTAAGTACTTATATAAATTCATCGTTAATTTACATTCGTTTTTGAAATATTTTTTTTTATTTTTGTTCATTTATTTTAATAAATAAGCTAACCGCTATATAATCTATGTATTTTTATTATAACCTAACCTAAATAAACAATGTTACGATAAAAATGTTATACAAACAACAATTTATCTAACTTAATTTAATTTTTTGAAATAAAGAATAACACTGTATAGATATGTGCTCAATAATTTAATTATTTATATTTAGTTAACATAAATCTTTTTTTTTTGTGATCCATTACACTGAAAATTCACTGAAAAGTAAAGACATTTTATAAAACAAATATTTTTTCCAAAACTAAAAGTGATAATTATTAAATTAAATTTTTTAAACATTTAAAAAAATTTATAAACGTTTGATTTTCTCAAACATGTGACATAAATATTATTAACTCTTAACTTATAAATAAATCTCATTTAACACTCTTCAGTTTTAAATGTTTATTTTCTATTGCATATCTCACGGTCTTTTTATATAATTATTGAAATTATAATATATGTTCTTTTTACATATACTGATACTTCTTATATTAAGTATTTATTTGTTTCTGTATGCATATGTTTAAAATGCGTTATATCGTGAATTATTTTATCTGGAAGAATTTTATTTTAGTTCCAAAATAATTTTTAAATAATAAATAGAATTTATAGATCAGGAAGGAACATATAGATCTATATAAAAAAAAAAAATAAAAATAAATTTTGTTCAGAGTAAGGACCGTGATAATATTTGTTTGCTTTGTTCCTTTATTTTCATAAGAATATTAACTATGAGTTTTATAAAAATCTTTGCACAAAAATACTTAGAGCTAAGGCAACTAAAGCTACAATAATAGCTAACTAATTATATACTTTTTTAAAATATAAACTACAATAAATTAACATTTGGTAGACAATGTTGTTGAAATAAATCAGTTTATAAATTTTTAAATTTAATAAATAATTGATGTTATGTTATAATAGTAACGTCCGTGAAGCTGTCCCCCTCCCCAAAACAGTATTTTGGTTTTTACGGGTCCAGGAAGAGTCGCAAATTTTTTTGAGAGACATGCATATAGATGCCTAAAAATTGCAAAATTGTGATATCAGTTTGAAGTCTATGGAACCATTTGGAGGGGGGCAACTTCACAGACGTATTATAATAGTACCTATGTCACAATAAATAAATAAATAATAAAATTGTGATAAAAAAATAATAAATGCACACATATTTTTTGTATTATTGGAATATACATATTTCAAAATGATAAATGACAGTGTCAATTGGCTCGGTGCTTATTGATAATCATATTCTAATGGTCTTACACATATTTTAATAAACTCACTGTACCTTTACTTTTTTTCTAACAATAGTAAAAATAAAAATAATACAATAACTATATTTATTACCATAATGTTATTTTGAATTTAATGATAATATAAAAAATCATTTGAATTTTAAAAGATATTGATGATACATATTAGTGTAATGGCATCGATTGGTTCATAAGTATTTTTTTATTATAAAGTATAAAATAGCTATTTATATATTGAACTTTATCATTAAGAGTACATTTTGACAACCATGACTGTTTAAATGAATAATAATGAACTGGGTGACATTGTCAGTAACATGGAAAACGATTATATGCGGTATTGGACTAGTATTTTGATACATAGTTACAGTATAACACCTTTTGATCAACAATTTAACTTTGTCATTTATAAAGCTGTTGTTTTGTGACGATAAATTGTGATTATTAACTACCACAGTTCGCTGGTTCAGTATGAAACTTTGTTTCATGTATTTTTCTTTAAAAAATGTAAAAAATAGTTTTGTAAAATACAACACCAAATAAAATAACTATATTTACGTTTTAAAAACAACGTTTACATTATTTTTTCAAGTTTCAATGATGTGAAATAATTTACGTTACATGCTCATGATTCACTTTAGTGTATACCAACTTATAACACTAAAATTAAACAAACAATTGTATTTTAGGTTTAATTCTGCAAATTCTTGAATAAATGTTAATAAATGTTTTATGTTGTTTATTGTAATAAAATTGGATAAGTTAAAAAGAAAAACAATTATTGACTCTTTATCAATAATGCAATGTTTTTATTGGTTTTGAGATAAAAATCTGTCCATGCTAAAAATGTATAAATTAAAACAATAAATAAATAATAATATCTGAAGTTGCAGTTGTATTACTTTTAAAATTATTTGTTTATCATGATTTTTCTCGTGTTGTAGAAAACCTCTGTGTGAAATAAGTCTGCCATTGAATAAAGTTATTTAATACGAAAGTAGAACGTATTCTTTTCTGAGTGTGGGATTACTTTTATAAAAGAAAATTTTATGGTTTTCAATTAAAAAATATTTTGTTACATCTGAAATATTATGTAAACCTTGTAAATATCATGTTCAACATTATTTTGGTATTCTTCTGCTGAGATAGTCTCACTTAGAGTTAAAATGTGGACCTTATAATATTATGATAATGTTTTATATATTATATTATGTATGAACGAACATAGTTTTATCAATGGAAATATAAATAAATTTAACAAAAAAAAAATTATTAAGATCAGTTTTACATGTAAATTCTATCATTAGCTGTTAAATTTCGATAACTAAGAAATTTATAAATTCTAATTTATTGCGAATTGCGATGAGCATAAAAAGTTTTAACCACTGATTATTTTAAACAAAACTAAATATATTTTACTTCTGTTTTACTCTGATAGAAAATCAAAGTAGATTAAAAATTATAATTATGGGAAAAAAAATCATCAATAATATTATGTACCAATCCATTTTTATGCATGTGTTTATTGCATTTATTATTCAATGTCTATTCTTTTAGATTAATTTTTAACCGATTACTCGTTAAATTTTATTTTACTTTTCTATTATTTAGTTTCAAAGTCATAGCTTTAAATCGTTGTAAATATAATCATATGAAAAAAAAACCAGGGAAAGTTGATCGATAATAATGATGGTCATATTATACCAAGTACAATAAAATACAAAGTCTGTTTCTTTAAATGTTATTCACATAATTTTGTTACTCTGTGAAATATATTTGATCTTAAGTAAACACAGACTTCGGAGTTCAAGACACCAAAATATTATATTAATTAACGAGATCTAAAAAAATCGTTTTCTCACGTTTGTTATATATAATATCTATTTTTGTGAACAGCATTGAATTATATAAGCACATAGCAGTTTCTATGTTTCGTACAATATGACATAATATATCACTTAATTAACTCGTTAAGTAGTACAATATTTTAATATTGAATTTATTTTATATTAATACTTACTCACTTATGTTGATTACATATAAAAAATAATTAGTATATACACGTCAGCCCATGATAAATTTACAGTGAAAATTCCACTCGTTTTTAATGCAATCAGCTGCAATCCGAACTATTTACCACATATTATGGCCTAAAATATGATTACTGTGAAGTCACGTGTAATCAAATAATCAAATTCGTAATTTGTTGATTAGTTATGATGGTATTATGTATATCAAACGAAAAACTTAGGTAAAATATATAATGTAATACGGTCGGTTTAATCGACATATTGTCCTAACTACTTAGGTAAGGATAAAGACGGGAACGTTCGCATGAACCTTAATATTATATTAATAACGCTACGGACGAGAATCTCGTACAATGTCTCGTAATAATAATATTAACTAGAAATCGTTGTTTGTGCATAAACGGTTTTCACTGAAGAATTTATCGCTAATCCATACTATAGGTACACTGTATTATAGTAGATCTGCAACTAAGCAGATTTCCATTAATATTTTAAACCGTGTAAAAGCGTGAAGCTTAGCGGCGAAATCGTTAATCGCTCAGTGTACATGGCATTCGATGCATTTCGTTTGCCTACGCACCACTGCACATGGTGCAGCGTCGTTACAGGGGTAGGGGGGGGGGGTTACGAATGCATTCGCGTCTGCAGCTTTCTTCCGGAATTGCCGAGTGAATTATTATTATTACAACCTAGTCGAATGCACTTCCGCGAGTTAACGCGTAAAGAACGGTGTTACAATGACGCTGCGGGTGGGAGGTACTCAGTCACGGGTTTTTTGACGTACATTCGTGCAAAGTGCACCGTAACGGCGACTCAATGCACACATACACACAAATACAGACAAGTGTGCCATAATTATAATCGCATAATAATATATAACTTGGGAATTATGTGTTCCGTCTTAAAGTGGCGGAAGTGAAAACGGGTCGGCGTGACTCGGTCGCTAACCGTCGATCGTTGGGTATACATTTTATGCGATTGTTCCGGTAATGTGAATTAACAAGCCTGGTTGCGGTTGTTAATTACACGGAGTTTTCCGTCGCAAAATAACCACGCCCCTGCTTGCACGTCCGCCACTCGTCGCCGTCGTCGTCGATGCTACAGTCGTTTAATCGTAATTAATAACAACCGATGTCGTCGCGAGTTCGGCCCATTTACCGTAGAAAATACCAAAGTCACGACAGCGTGCAAAACGCGATCAGAAATAATTCACACAAGTCGCGCGCCGCGTTCGGAATCTAATGGGCTGCCTGCGTACCTATGTTCAGTGGCGGCTCGTGAGGAAATTTGGGAGTAGAGGGTGTACATTGCAGATAAATAAAACAAAATAATAAATTATATTGTAATATAATGAGAACTTTTAATAAACAAGTTGACGTAAAAATTCGTAATTTAAAAATACGATTTAATCGTTGTGCAATAGCCAATAATAATAATAACGGTTGTAGACCACAAGAGCTGCGAACCGCCGTCTATAATAGGTGACAGGAGCGTGATTAAATCCTGCAACGAGCAGCCATAAATTATAATATATTTTTATGAGTATTATAAAATGTAACAGCGAAGAAAAATGTATAAATACAATTTATCAACAGTTCATATTTTATATTTACACCATTCATCAGTTTTTAAATATAATGGGACCTTACTCCGTACCGCCTACACAATGATTGAATTAATGAACGGCTCGTGCACGACGCGACGAAGACCGTCGTCAATACGTCATATCAGTATAATATCACGTCAATTTGTAGAAGATATTGATATCATTTTTATTTTTAGATGACATAATATAATGTTAAATATGTCTCTTTGTTTGTTTAAAAATAATATGTCCTGCACATATAATGAAAACATTGAAAACTAAAGGATAACACAGCACAATATTTGTAGAAATTGCATGTGGTATATATATATATATATATATTACAATAATATTGGTTCGTGTGTAGGCGATTCACCTATTGGTTGTACACGGTATTTACTTGATAAATACCATCACTACGCGAATATCGTTGTCGTGTCAACTCTATTACGTTTATCGAATCAAATTTGAAAGACATGGGAATTGTAGATATTGTATCGTGTTCGTTTAAAATAATCTGAAGAGTTTCAACACACGCTCGTCTTCGAGCACCAACTATAAGATCTTAGCGCGATGAACGTGTACAACGCTTCCGGTCAGCATCTTGCCGACAACGTCGTGATATTATTATTTATGCAAACGGTTCGATGACTGCGAATCGATCAGCGTAACGATATTACAATAACACTTGGCGGAGGCGGTTAGCAGCAGCTACAACAGTAGTAATAGCTCCGCGGGGCGGCGGTTCCGACGGTTTTGCCCGCCCGCCAACTGTTGCATATCATTCGGCGCGGCGGCCGCGGCGGACTAGGAGCCGGCAGGAAAAAACCACTTGTTCGAGTATATTTCCTTCTGGGAAACACGACCGCTCGTTTTTGCAGTCCCACCGGTACGCGGGCACTACTGCAATTAATCAAACCGGAAAGTCCACCGCGATAACACTACGGACGCACCTCACTCTCCCCCCCCTCCCCTCCAAACCGCCATCGATAACGATGCTAGGGCGTGTACTACGCCGTACCTATACACTTCAGTCACTCGAGTCCGTCCGTCGTCACGTTGACATCAAACGCGATTCATCATCATCCGTCTCGATTTATAGGTACACGCTTCGAGATAACGAATCGTTTTCTCATATCGGCCGGTGGAAAATAATTAAAACGCTGTAAGTCACCTCGTGACCGGTGGCGCTGATGTTTTAAAAACATAAAGTAATATTAGTTATTAATTTTTTTATTTATTTTTAGTACCGTTTTCGTGACATATTATGATACATATTTTGATAAATATATTGAAAAAGTTTTATAATTTTTCTATATTAATTGTTAGTCTTTGAGAAAACTTACTTTAATCGATCGATTTTAAATACTCGCGAATAACGTATTATTTAAAACCGTATATTAATCATGTAATCGTAGAACCCGAATAGATACCTTTTTCTATAATGTAATTGATAAAGTTTCATCGTTTTTATTTCGATCATCGCTGAAATCTGTATAGAGTAAAAAATTTAAAAAAAATAATCGTTCTATAGTTTAGTATTCTTTTACGTTTAATACAATTGACAATAACAATATCCTTGTAGGTACCACGGCAAATGAACGCAGTTATTATAAGGCAGCCTTATTATAAAGGCGTGTAGCGTACCAACGGGGCTTCTTAATTAAAGATGCAAAAATTAATAAATGAAGTACGCTAAGTTTGGGTATAGTTGAAGCCGTGTTTAATATCGAACAATATTGTATGATAAAAATTATTTTTTATTCTTGAACATTTTTTTATTACTAACTTAAGAGTGTCCTGTGGAGATACAAACTTACCCCAGAAAGTTATATTGTTGATTACAATGTCCCATTCTGGCCATTCTATCCAAGGGTTTGGAAATCCGAAGATGAATATTTTTTTTATCAAGTTTTTGCGTTCTAACATGGGTATATGCTTATCCGTGGATTCCGCGCTACCTTATTTCGTGGATAATTGAGTTTACAGAATGTATGCATAAAATATTGAACTTTTAAAATGGTTTAAAAAATAAAAGTCTTAACAATTTGGTAAAAAAAAAAAATGCTTTTTTATCGCAAACTTATAATGATCGAATAAACTTTAAAAGTGCATTTAAAGTATAAAACAAGCACAATGTGAACTTATATTGTTTATAGATATAATAAGTTTAATCAGATTGATTATTAATAATATAATAAAGTTTTAAATAATTATAACTGATTGGTATAGTAGGTAGGTTAATTTAACATGTCAAGTTCCTGGCATATCCAAATATGTAAGTATACATTAAAAATCCATCTATGATCAACAGAAATTTTTGGATCACTTAACTATTTATTTTTAAAATATGTCAAACTAAAGTCTATATAATATATAAAAATTGTATTTTCTTTTTTAATTATTATTATTTTATTACACCACAAAGTAAAATGAAATCGCTGACGAATTAAGCACAATTATGTCACATTTAATATTAAATCGGATAGAATTAGATTAAATGGTATCTACACATCAACAATGAACATAAGTAATACTTATAATTTGTATAACAAGCCATACGTAATAATACAATAATTTAATTCTAAATACTGATCATAAAAATTTTCTGTTGGTTTAATAATTTTTAACATTTTAATAAAGTAGTCACACATTAAAATATTAACTATTGATAAACAATTAATGCAGTATATTAATATTACTTCGATTTTTTTTTATTATTTATTATTCTTATAGTAAAACGATTATTATGTCTTATCAAATATTATTTAATATTATTTATTGATTCCTATTTATATTTTACACTTAACAAGAACTACAAAAGGTATTTAAGTTTCAAGGTATTTAAATAAAAAAAATCTGATATAACTTTCATCTGATTTCTTAGTACCATCAGTTAAATAGTGCATGGTCGGAGATAAGACGTCGAAATTACACGCAAAACATTTTATTGGCAAAGTAAATGCGACTCCCAGATAACGATATTCGACAAAGTTCATAAACTTAGTTAATTATACAGGTCGGAGAATATGAGGAAGTAAGGAAATAAAAATAAAATTCAAATTAAATAATCTCAATAGGGGTTGTATGAGAATCCGTCGGAGTTGAACGGCCTTTGACAATAAACAGCACATAATGTACACCAAACCTATTGAGTTATCATTGATGACATTGTTTCACAGAATACTTCATTGAAATTTTCGTACGTTGCACTTAAATTAAATTCATTATTGATTATGTTTAAATAGTTGAAGTATGTTTATATTCTTAGAACACGTATACACATTGAATAATATTAATTTTAATTTAAGGTAATATGTGCGAGTACTAACTTATAAATATAAAAACACATTAATGTTATATTTTAAATTAAAAAAATCTAGTACTTAATTAAGTTATAAATCATCGATAAGTACCTATTAACATTTCTATTTTATTTAAAAATTGAACACTGGTAATTTTTAATGATGAAATAATTATTACTACTTGTGAAAATTTAAAATCTTTTTGTCAATACTTCAATGAATCTTAATAATTTAAGGTGTCTAATTTTCACTATTTTAGACATTTTCGTAAGTTAATATTTTACTTTGAATTTTAAAATAGTTCTACATTTTCCGCTTCATAGTATATAAATAAATTAGAATATTTGTAGATTAAAATGTAGTTCACATTGTAAACAATATAATTTTTATCTATTTTTAATGCTTCATAAGTTGTTTTTAACTATGAGAGAGCTATTTTTTTAATTAAAAAAATGTATTATTGTGTGATAAATTACAGATTAATAAAATCTATCAATCTAAATAAAAAATATTGTAAAATATTAAAAACACCATTAGTATCACCGTTTTTACTTCAAGGTTTAGTGTACTAATAAAAAATATCATCAAAGTATAATATTTATTATTATTATAGTGTATTACATATTACAGATATAATTTTTTATACGCCGCCTCTATCTTAACCTAATCTCTATCTCTGGAGTCCTTCGTCCAGAGGAAATCAGTTGTCAATTGTTTTACTATAGTTATGATGTTACATTTAAAAATAATAATAATTATTATAATGTATAGTGTAATATAATATTATAATAACTGTGATAGTAAAATAATAGTACTATGGTATAATAATATACAAAACATCTGGGACAAATCGTATTGGTGTCTGTTTAAAAATTAATTTTTAGTTATTTCCATTAAGTATTAAATAATTATTCAAGTTTTAAATTGTATGCAGAATTTACGTATTATCGTGAAAAATAATAACTGAGTAGGATTTATTGTTAGATAGACACTATATTATAGTCCAAAGATTTAACTGAAATACAGATTCTTTTGATTTATTGTGATGTCATAATGCACTTTTAATTCTTATGTTTTATTTACAAACTTTTAGAGTTATAAAAATGCATAAAAAGTAGAAAAATTTCAAAGAAATGTATAGATAATAGTTATGTGAGTAAGTAAGTTGGTGTATGTAACTAGAATAACTCATAATAAATTATATATTGAACAATAAAATTGTTGATTATGAAATATAATTTGATGGATGTACTCGTATATTATTATATTATTATTACTATAGTATAATATAAAGTATAATTATTTCAATGAAGTTATGTTTAATTTTAAAATATATTTTAGGTATGCTTGATGTTTAATAATTATAACTTATTACATTAACTCTTCGTCTGCAAATACTATTTTATTTTTTTGATTTATCATTAATTTAATGCTGATATTCATCATACATTTTAATAAATAACACGCTAATTACAATTCATTTGGTTGCAAAGTCTTCAGCGTAATTATAAAACTACATTATGGATCATAAAATATATTATAAAATATTGTGGAACTATAATTTATCAGTGTATAAAACTAAATTAATTACATTTTATTTGTATTTGGTATTTTAAAAATGTGTAACTATTAAATCTGCTTGTAAATACTGTTTTAATGCAAAAATTATATACAAATATTATAATAATAATAATAATAATATAACGGATATTATAAAGTAATATGCTATTCACAAATAAAGCATTTTTGAATAAATAAAAAAAACAAAAGTAATTTATTTTCATACCAAGTAACAGTTATTTGTTTTAAGCATAGAAAGAACACTCACTAAGCTTCTATAATTTGAATAAAGCAACTGGCTATACGTTTTTTTGTAGAAATACTTTTGTATAACAATGTTTATGTAGTGCAAAACAAAATTCTGTTCATTAGTGGAAAGTACACATTCCGAGCATATATGGCTATACGTCAGTTACTCAATAGTTAAACCAAATTATATTAGATACATTAACTAGCCACATAAATATGCGTTCAAATGAAAAACAATACTCGTTTTGTTTGTCTTCGTGAAATCTCAAGTTCCATTATTGTTTAATATGGACATAAACATCGAAAAACAACAAAAAGGTGAAATCAGTGAAAAATCGTTCCGAACTTATTGAATTGATTTTACATATTATAAAGAAAGTTTCTGATTAGTTCCAAGACTTTTGAATGTATTCCCAAATGAAAATCACCAATTGTAAAGTTTCAGAAAAAAAATTAATGGTGCATAATAATAATAATACATTTTCAATCATGAAAGTAAGACACACATAAAAAAAAGAAAATTGTTTTGTAATTTTTTTTTTTGCCACACGAGTACACGACCGTTATGCATTAATATTACATATACAATGCGCCGTGTTATGAAGTCTAACCTAACATTTTTCATCAGTCTATACAGTTTATTTTATTTCATAAAATTCCATGATATTCTAGAACCTGATCAATTTTAAATTACAGGCGTTACAATAATTAACAACGTTATTTTTTTTATTACTATTATAATAATAATAAAAAAAAACAATAATATAATGCATGTTTTATATTATATACCATATAAATGTGTCCAATTCAGGCAATCAATTCATCCGTGAAT
The DNA here is from genome assembly GCF_020882245.1 of Rhopalosiphum padi. Lineage (NCBI taxonomy): Eukaryota > Metazoa > Arthropoda > Insecta > Hemiptera > Aphididae > Rhopalosiphum > Rhopalosiphum padi. The sequence goes on along the minus strand of NC_083598.1, from coordinate 10,868,010 downwards.
TTAAAGTAAATAATAAAGATAGATTTTGATTTAAATTTAATAAGATATCACAGTGTCAAAGATGTAATTTGCTTAACAATAATATATAGTCGTTTAATAAATTTAGGTATCCTTTTTTCTGTTCAAAATATTATTTTCTATAAATATTATGAAAATAATTTACCTAGATATAAATATATTTTAAATAATTTATAACATAGTTTATTTATTCATATATACTTAATTTACTAATCTGGTAATTTTATATCTTAGTACCGCATATCTTAAACAATTTCCTCGTACGATTTTAATTTTTGTGTACTCGAAGAGGTTATCTTATAGTAGAGTAGCATTTAAATACATTATGATTATTAATAATCTTCTTAAGTGTTTTGTTGTTTATTTTTACAGTACTTGTTCAGTTCACACTAATTAATTCCGTGTTGTATTCATATGGGTTTAAACCATATGGTGGTTCACAATACGAAATCGGAGTTTACACTTCTTAATTAGTTTGTATATTTTAATAAGTATGTTAACAATAATATAATTATTTTAGAAACAATGTTAATCATTCAAAGTATTCTATTGTTGAATTATTAATACGTTTTGATATTCAATATTGATATCACACGTGTATGCATTGAAATAATGACATCGATTAATATTATTAGAGTAAATTAATCAATTTAATCGATCAAAAGAGTTGATAAATTATTGGTCGATTTGATACGAATTAAAAATAAAATGGCGTTTACGATTTTGACAAAATATTAAATAATATTAACCGCTTTTATCGACTAGCTCGCATATTTTACCACACGGTTGCGGTCGACGACGTCGGTCGGACATTTACGGAAGCCGACAGAGTACTATTATATCATCGCGGTGCAGCGCTGATTACCAAAACTCGCGGAAAATTCGGTGATACGTAAGTTATATATTCGGTATAAGGGTCGTCTCCTCAGGACGGCAAACAATAGTTTAATATACGTGACCACGACTTAATCATCAAGAGAGCTCGTGATATGATGTACGTACGCCAAAAGACGACGAGGTAGGTTGACGAGCCGTGGGCGATCGAGGGGTCCGTCGTCCGCCGACAAACGACTATAAGGAGACCCGTCGAGCGATAAACATTTCAATTTTGGGAACATCGTGAACATCGTTCTGCCGACTCTGCTGATACTAACCGATTCGCCGCCCGCCGTCGTGTTATTATTACAACAATCAACCCGTTCCGATGTCTGACGACTGCGGCAGCGTTTGAATAATAATACCGCCGACCACCTTCGAAATGCCCAAATGACAATGATTATAATCGTGTCAGACACAGCGCGCAGCGTCCGGCAACATAAAGAATCCATATAATATATTGTTAACCGTTTTTCATCTCAATTATTATGAGTGGTCGAATAATATGACGGAAAATTATGTCGCGGTGCGCAAAACCGACCTAACGACCCATTACGATTGAAATAAATCATCTGTCGCGTAATAGTGTACTTGCTACAGAACACGATTTGTGATTATTATTATTATTATTATTATTATTACTGCACAGATGAGCTCCCATTATTTGTTTTTATCGTATACTATATTAATGATTTATAAAAAAAAAATGATTTAAGCCCAACAATACGTCTTAAAATTAGCATTTTAATCGTGTCGTACGATCGGTAAAAGAAGGAAACGATTAATTTATAAATCTCTGGTTCTGGGTAATTTTGAATCTTTCAAGCGACTGAATATCGTATCCGTTAATAAAGTGTTAATGTCAATACATAGGTACGCGTTAATAAGTTATGTCCGCTGTATAACTGTTATACAATGTACAGTATTTTGACATAAAAAAATATATATTATGAATAATATCAGTTGAGAATTACAAATATATATTTTGTTAAAAAATTCTCAGACCGTTATACAAATAAAAAATGTTTAAGAAAATATATATTTTGTATGGTGCTATTAATTGAGTCCATATATTATATTATTATATAAGAACGATATGAATGCTATTTACGTGATACGTCACGTATTTGTTTCCTAGTTTGTGACTATTGTAGGCCATATTATATTATACAAATTGTTTATATTTTAAAGAAATTTAAGTAAATATATTTTTTTAAATTTTGAATCAAATAATGTATTATTCGTAACTACATTATTGGATTATTTTCCAGCGAATAAAGTCATAGTAATCACAGACTATGTTATTTTAAATATACGATTAACATATTTTGCACGCGATTATGAAATATTCTGTAAATTATCATAATCACAAATTAATACAACTATGATTTAGGCCCTTAAATAGTACTCAAAACTTTATCGAATTTGTAGATTTTCAAAAGGGAATTACGCTCTGAATAAATAATCAGTCATTAAAATCGTCACGCTATAATGTTTTTTAAAAGGTTTCACGTATGTCACTAGTATAATTTAATAGTCGTATATGATTATTATAGGTATTCCGTATTCATCGTAATGTTTTGAAAACCCGTGAGTTTTCCATAATCGTACTGGATAAACATAATCGTATTAGTTTTCACTGGAAAACGGTACGATAAATCGATAACAATATTATTATTTATTAAACGGGAAAAAAATACGATACTGTCTAATAAACGGATACTTTACGAAATCATACAACTGCATAGTAAAATTGCATTCATAATTTATAGTTTTATAATGTTTGAACACAACGACAAATTTTAAATAAATAAATGAAGATATAAACGTTTGAATAATACATTAATAATGGCCATCGTCAATAATACATACTATTATTATTGTCATATAATACCATATTATACGAGTGTGCGTGTTCTCTCTACACACGGATATACAGGTACCACAATATCAATGGTAATAATAATAATAATAATAATATTACAATATTGCGGGCGACCGATTCATTCGCACGACTCCCATTTCTTGCACTAGTCGTGCGGCATGCAGCAGTATTGCTCGCCGGTTGACCGTGTGGTATAAAAACCGTGGTATAGTAAATAGTTCGTCCCCGGACACTTGCGACCGCGTGTTATTCCGACATCGGTTCCGCGGGCCCGTGTCGCCATGTATAGGCGACCCTTGTACGCGGGGATTATCGGACATCGGGGGGGGGTGCACATTTGTGCAAAACATAAACTGCACGGCGCGCGGTTAATTCGGACGATAATCCATAAATACTCATTAACCCGTTGAAACACCTTGCGTGAGCTCCGCTCCGACCCGCTCGCCCCCTCCCACCCGTTTTCTACACCCCCGCCACGCCGCTGCCCGGTCATCCCTATACATTATTATTATTATTATTATTATTATCATCCCACCGGAAACACACATACACACGCATATATATATATATATATATATATATATATACATATGCACTCACTCACACGCACACACACACACACACACGCACATTCTCACAAGGAGATACACACGTATATTATGATGCCGTTTACACGTGTAGTGCAGTTACACGTAGTATTATAGTACGGCCGTACAGGGAACTCGATAATTTGACTCGTGAAAAACACTCACACAACCACATGCACTAGCGTAAACACTCACGTGTATATATATTGTACACATACGCACACACATTAAATATATCCGACGACGATTTATCACCGTTACATTATCTGCGATGGCGGCGGCGCGGTCACGGGGATGGTTGGACACGAGGTGGAAACGTCCGTGCGTTATAATTCCGTTTGGCAAAACACATTGGAAACACGGTTTACTATACCAAGAACGAAACGTTTGTTAACTGCCGAACCGAAACCGCAGCCTCGCGCGCCCGTCAAACGGGTACTCAGAAATATATTATTATTTTGCGCTCGTGATGTTAACGCACACGGCAGACGCAGTGCCGTCAAAACGAATATATTATTATATACACCGACGTATAATATGTATATGTGATATTATACAAATGTCATAAACGCGTATACGGTAAAATGATGTGCTCCGGCTGCAGTATCTATACGTCAGACGAATAATCATAGTAATAATATTATCTTCGGTATATCCGAATCGAACCGGATATAATATTATTATTATGCGTTTGGATTTTTCGGATATCGAGCGGCTTTATCGCTCGCTTCGCGGATCTACTCGATAATCGACATAAAATATAACCTACACGTCAGTGTATCATTGGGGCTTTGTACATGATGATTAAATACGAGTGAGTTAATGTTTATTTATATACTTTTGATATGAGTTATTAGAATTGGAAACTAAAATCACCACAAAGCAAATTATACTGATCGAAGCACAAAATGATTCCTACTAAAATAATATGTCGACACATAATATAAATTTAATAATTTGTGATATATTAATGAGGTATAATAGCGTACTGCCGAACGTCCTGACTTCAATAAATAACATTAAGTACTGTTGCATGATGAGTTACTAATGATTCGCAAAAAAATAAAAATATATGAATCGATATAATATGAAATATATCAGTCAGATACGAGTACTAGTACCGAAAGTAATAACTAATAAGACATCAAAATGATTAACCAATAAATATATATATATATATATATATAATTTTATATAATACAAATATATATAATTATAATTATATTATATTATATAATAATTTTCACTGCTTAAATTAATATCATGAATTCTCATGAATTTTAACGTTGGTGAGTATACAAATTTTAAATTTACAATAGGTATCAAAATCTAATGTTCCTACGATGCCCTCTTTACTCGAACCATTCACACTGATAAATGTTTATAATATATTTCATAACGTTCATAACTCGTTTATTTATTCTGTACCTACATAAAGATTGAATATATGGCCTAAAAAAAATACAATAGATTTATGCTACTATAGAGGTAACGATAGATAATACGAAGTGTACATTTTTTACTCAATTCTGTGTGAATGTTATATTTTATAAAATTATCATTTGTTTTATTTCTTAAGAATAATATCTATACGAGTAAAATGAATAATTTTAATTTCCAATATATTTAAATTATTTATTTATATTTTTAATTAACTATATGTACCTAACTTATAATAATTGTATTGGTAATAATTATAAAGATAATCAGTATTTTGATAATTTATTATTGCATAATTTTATTATTAAACGTGTTCGTGAATAAATTGGTACTTCGAAAAAATATGTCATAGAGAATTTTATTTTTACTGAAGAAGTAATAAAAAAATAAAATATAAAACAATAGTAAATAAAAAAACTATTAATCAATAATTTGTTTTACTTTATAAAGTGTATGTATGCAAAAATGTGTTCAATTGATTGAAAACTAAATTCAATTCATTTTCCTATTTAGTCAGGCATTTATTATGATCATACATTACACATTTTAAAGTAATCATTCGTTTAAAATAAAAAAGTTGAACATACATTTAGGTCTATAATGAAATCATTATAATGGTTTATTACAAATGTTATGAAATATTTTAAATAATTTAAAATATGTCAAGAGCATAAAATAGTTGAGAGTGGATTACATATTCCATCTAATGAAGTTTTCATTTTATAAAAATGCTGTAATACAATGAGTACATCGTGCTAATTTAAAACATTTAAAATTGTTTTTAAATTTACCATTATACACGTACAATGTACATACCATAGTGAGTACTACACTGATGTACCAAAACCAAATGATGTTTGTCTAGGTATAAGGATACAATGTATGTAAATATCCATTGTGTAGTGCTCACAAATATTATTTGTATCGATTCGAATTTAACAGGTTTGATTTAAAAGTGGAAGAAACGTTTTCATAAAAAGTGGAAGAAACGTTTTCATAAAATAAAATTCCTAGTTTATTCAATCTAACAGAATTTTATAATATCTACAAACTAATATAATAGTTATTCAAAAAGTATATATATATTTATATAATATTAATCGTATATAAATCATCATACAAATAGATAAGTAACTTCTTCTAATATGGGTATAAGTAGATATCTAATTTTAAATTGTGCAACGAAAATTAAAAATGCAAGATAGAGTCTGATAAGTCATAAGTATTTCATTATTTTATATAAATACTGTTTTGTTCTTTATAAACAATAACTTACTGACACTTGGCACGAGGTAATTATAAAACGAAATGATGTAAAATGACGATGGAAATAAGCGAGGAAAGAGAAACTGCATATATTATTGTACATTCATAATACTGTGTACTTACTTACACTAAACGCGTGTGTGATTCTGGTACACGACTAATGGCTTTCTCGTGTTTTGTTAAAGCTAATGTGATTTTAGTTCTCTATTTTTTGTATTCTAACAGATTTAAACAAATTTTCAGTTTAAGTTATGACATAACGTCTATATCATACATAAATATAGAAACATTCAGATATTATTCAGTTTCTATAACACTTAATACTATTATTTAACTTACTCATTTTTACTGCATTATTATTTTAGTAAGTTTGAACTTTTTTTTTTATTAAATTTCATTTAAAAAATAAATCTATAGTCATAACTTATGATTTGTTGTAAGACGAATATTTCACGTACTGTAATTTAAAATAATAATAGTGTAAAAATACACTAAGTGAACAGCTAGTAATATAAATATACTATAATATGGGGTAATTATTATACAAAAGAATATTTAAATTCTTTTATTGTAAGTTATAATTTTTATGTAATTTTATATACTTATATTCTAAATTGTTGAAGTATATAGCTTAATTAGTATTTTTTAATTTTAGGGCAAAATGTTAGCTTCTTTGTGATAACTATGTTTTTCGTTTACTCAGATCCGCGATTATTTTATTTTCAGATCCTCGATTTCACAATCCGTTAAAATGTGATAATTCATATTATAGTATCACACAATTAAAACCTAATTTATTATATTGTTACAAAGTAGTAATTGTAGAAGATCTTAAAATTAACAAAAAAGTAATTGATTAAAATTAAATTTTCTTTAAAATAAAATATTTATTATAGCATATACGTAGTTTAAATACACGTAATAATAGTTTGAAAAATTACATTGAATACAAAAAAAATCATAAAATTAAACAAATTTAATCACACAAGATGAAAGATTAAAAAATTTATAACTTGACTACAACCCATATAGTGTAACCAACGTTGTCAACAAGTTTTGAATATATTATGTAGCAATGACTATAAATTAACCGTATTTCTTTAGACTGCCATATTGAACGATGTATACATTTTGTCGCATTAGAATTATCCTCATATAATGTTACTAAACATTATAATTAATCAATGTGAAAAATACTTACTATTTAAAAATATTATTTTTCAAGAAATAGCTGGTAGGCTATGTAAAACTAAATAATTGATCAACTCAATATTGTACATATAAGTATAATTATTTGTATACCTAATTTAGAAATATTTGTCAAAGTTTAAGATTGAGGACATATCGTCATTAATAACTATAAGTTAACTTTGATCTATCAGAGAAAAATGATTTTAATCATGCAAATCGAGTTTAGTACTGATATTATTATAGGTATTAAAATATTTAATCAAAATGTAATATCATGCATTAAAATTATAAACTAAAACTTATTTTATCCTTTTTTACGTATATATTATGTATAAAATTCTATATAGAAACTATAAGAAACTAAAGGGATTTATACTGAAATAAACTTATTGTAAACATAATAGCGTTGTGGACAACGAATCAGTATGTATTTTTTGTATTATACCTACATACTAGTATTATTATATTATGCTCTTTACAATATTCTAGTAAATTAATGACATTGACTTAGGTAAATGGAAGCATACAAAGAAATTGGGTCAAACTAGCTTAACTGAAGTTTTAGTGACTGCACTCTATCTGTATTTTGTTCAATGCTGAAAACCATTTTTGAAGAACAAAATATTAATAAATTAACAAATAAAATACACAAGCTAAAATGTGCCAATTTGATATTGCAAACTAACCAATGATTTTAGAATTTTTTTTAAAACAGTTTAGAAATGAAAATTGATGAAAAATTTAATTTTTTGTTGTACATAGGTGTTTGATACATGGTATTTGTTACAGCATTATTTATAATTTTCTCATTAAAACTCAATTTTTTTATTATAATTAGTTATTATAAATGTATATAATTTCTATTTTAATTTTAATCACTTAAAATAAAAAAAAAATTCTTAATAAAGGTAAGGTAAAATAAATCAATTTAAATATTGATTATAATAATCAAAAAAGGGGTTTTCCTCAAAAAATCGTAAAATTTCGACTTCGGTGACAGTCGTGCAAATGCATGCTAATGGCGTGCTAATGTTTGGTGAAAAAAATTTATTAAAAAATGAAATTGTTTATGTTTGTTGGGGACCGGGGTAACGTTACGCCAAACACCCTTCATGGTTTTTATAAATTACTTGTAAAAAAGGGTGGTGAAAATTCATGCTAATATAGCTTGTTAATTAGTGACCTAGATTTTTATTCAAGTTCATTGAAGGGGGCCAGTGTAATGTACGTCAAATTTTCCTTGTAATTTATTATAATTTAATGGCAAAATGGTCAAAATGTATAATGTAGATGAACTTTTGTAAACCTAATACAACTTATAACTACATGAAATGTCAACAAGTCAAAAAATGTCAAAACCAATGTGTAAGGGTGAAATATCAGTTACATATTTTATATATATTTTCACGATATGAATATATTATTAATTACATTTTAGTCGACCAGCTGTGAAAAATATAAATTTCTTCTGTTGGTAGTGAAGAAACTAAAAACTGTACAGTGTTGATCGGTTGAGAGTCTAATTGAAAAGTTCTTTATACTGTGTAGATTTTTGACGTGGAAATGTTCGTCGAATACTTATTAAACAATAAAAAAATATGTATATATATGTAGATCATGTTGCTCTAAACCAGTGTGCAAACATAATTGCTGAAACTCTCTTGAAGGTTATTCAACGTATTACGAATTGTAATTTTAAAACTAAGTTTTTGCGTAATTCTATGGTTCTAAATCCTGGCAAATATAAATTACAACACGGACTGAAATTCATATAATTCGATAGTTATGTATCTGTCTATTTAAAATAGATGGTGAATATAATATCTAAAATACGAGAAACCCATTTGTAAAATTTGTGCATAAAATGTGTGTTGTGCGGTGTAAAATAATAATTTATAACAATTTAAGTTGCAAATGTCATTTGTGTTTTATGTTACAAAAATATATTAAGACGCTATGAAAATACATATAGGTACATCCAAAAACAATATGTCTTATTTAAACACAAAAATATGTCAAATTATCCACGTTTCTGATGGTTCTTTAATATATTATTAAAATATGGATGGATATTAATTTGTATTTTAATTATACTATCATCTACAGGTTTTTAAATACATGTACTTCTACGTACATTTTTACTTATATTTAATTAATTAATTTTCTTGTTTTGTCAATGTTCGAGTATACAGTATACACCCTTTGTTAATTATACTAGAATATGATTTTACTGACCTTTAATCAATTATTTCGATAACAGAGGCTTATACTGATTGAAATACTTCCATTAGATAGAACCGTAAAAGCCATTATTCAATAATTAGAATTATTATTATAAGCATCATTTAAAGGTTTGGCCAACAGTTACGTTTGAAAGGATACTACGGGACATAATAGTCATATTTAGTAATGCATTGAAAATATATTTCACTCTAGTTTCTATTCTCTAATTATGACATAGACATGTAGAGTATAACCACACTATAATATAATATAATATGTATAAATATATATTTGTTCTTGTAGAATATTATAATAGTTTTAACATTTCTAATAATCCGATAAAATTATTTAAAATTTTTTCTATTAGTCAAATTATAATCAACAAGTTAGTACTAAAATTTGTTTTTCTAATTATCAATGTATTTACGTAATAAAATCATTTTTGCTAACAATTAGTCAATTTTATTTTATCGAACAATTTTTTATTCTACTCATTGATATTTCTAAGTCAACAAATTATTTTATTTTCCATACATATATATGAACGAATGGTTTTATTTAAACGAGGATTTAAAGTTTAATGGTCGTAGTAAATTTATGTAAAGTTTTCACTAAAAAAACACAATAACACCTACGGGATCGTTTAACTTATTTTTGCTGCTAAATATCTATATAGATTATTAAAATATCAATAAATCAGTATTCTATAAATTGGAACATAGATATTTTTCTTAGAAATAATTAGTCGTAACTTACTGTTCCAATAATTATAATATGTAGTTTGTTGGGAATACTATTTATTTATATATTAACCATTGTTGTTACACTGATTTACATACTGAGAAATAAAATATTTATAAATGTAATAAAACTTATTATATTTTATCTAATTATTGTATTATTTTAAAATTATTAAAAACAACTGATAAAAATTAAAATATAATTTACATAAAATAAGTTTTTACCGTATTACAATGATATTATAATACTCTCACATTAAACATTTAGTTATTATATTGAAATAATATACATTTAAACATTATATTATCGATTATAACATAGTGTAACCACTAACATTATTTATCCTTTGAATAAGCTGTTGAACTATCTTATTTTCGGTTTATTAGATTTAAACATAAGCCTTCGGTGACATTCATCCAGATGCGAATTAAAGAGAAGTAAAGACCTTACGGATCGCATTTCATGCCACAAAAATGGTATTTTATACTACTTTATTTGATTCTCTTTTATTTTTTCATATTTTCCTTATACTTTTTTATGTCAGTACCTTTCGTGATACTTGAGCCAACAATAAAAACTATGGCTCCTTTTACTTGTTAAAAACTAAACTAAAAACCAGCAGTTAAAGCTGTTGCTATCGTGTCGAATGAAAAGCGAACAAAACAAAAGCACAAAGAACGAAAATCAATTGTAAATAAGATTCAAATACTTTGTAATTTCCCAAATTGCTGACGACACAAGGCAGCGAGACATCCCTTCCCACGGGTATCGTAACGTTTGGAATGGGCTCGGCGAACTCGGGTTCCAACACCGATAAAACTGTAACATAAAAAAATATAAAAAAAATTATTTATTTATTTGTACACATACGTAATGCGGTAGTAATTTATTTGCGCAACAATTGTAAATAAGTAAATGATCATAAATAACAAAAAAATGCAACAGCCAGATGTTTTTTTTATATCCATCAATTTTTAATAAAATATCTTCTCTATGGTTTCCAAATCGATTTTTAGTAGATAGAATACATGTTCAAGTATTTTACTTTAGTGATCCAAAGTAATGTTATTGAGTTTTTTCAACTGGATCTATTTAATGATAAATTAAATTAAATCAGTTCATAACTCGAGTATATTTTATTGTTTTAATAATTTTAATGTAAATTTTCATGTCAGATTATGTCAATGTTGGTTAAATATTTTCCATAATATTTGTACAAATTAATTTTCTTACTTTGTATGTGTACATAATTATCTTAATATATCCGTTATAAATAATCTTAACTACGTTTTATAATTATTAACAGATAAAAAAAAAAAATGATTCATTATATCATGAACAATAAATGGATATTATTACACATTTATACTCTTCATTAAATCGGTCACAAATGTTATTACATTTTAATTACTAAACACCAATATATTTTCGCACTCACATTGAATCATTATTAATGATTTATTTTATATTTAATTTAAAAACTATAAAATAAAATTAGACAATTCCTATGCAATTCAATTACATTGAAAATCTAATAACACAAATACCTATTTAAAAAACGTAAATTCTGTTTTACTAAAGTATAAAACAATTATTTTCAAATATTTATTCCTGGCAAAATATACAAATTATAGAACAGTTTTCTATTCATTATACTAATACAAAGATATAAATTTAAACATGTGTCCGTTTACAGACAATTTGTATCCAATTTATGACGATAAATATACAATACAATTCTTATTTGCATTAAAAAAATATACAGTCACTAACTAAAAATTCTGCGTATAGAATAATAAAATAAAAGAGTTTTTGTTAAATTTCGTGTAACATGAATTATGTCGGAACTATGTTAATCACAACAGATTATAAATTTTATTAGATATGTATTATCAAATAAAATTTAAAACGAATACACACACAATAACACTATTGCGCACGACTCTGTAGACAGTACGCGTATACTTGCATATCTCAATGTTATAATATTATGCACGATATCACGTTATAACTTAATTGCCAAGTATGCGGGTTGTAGATGCACTCACTATCATTTAATTCTAGACACGCACAGTGCTTTTAAACGCTGCGCACCAGATAAATATTCCAAATTACCGTTCACTCCACCAAGTCTCCTATAAATTACGTCGACGAATCAACAAACAAACGGATGAACAACGGACAAAAACTGCTTTGAAACTCAAATACCTGACGGACCAGCTGGTAAATAATATTACGTCGAGCCAAAAGAAGAAATGAATTAGGCACAATGAGTACTTAATTATTATAGTATCTTTTACTGAATTATTTTGTATAGTAAAATGTATGACTCCAATAAGTGTACATAAACCGTGACTTGAATATATGCGGAAATATTTTGTGTGCTACACAGTTTTAAATACGACTGATATAGTGATCTATTAGTTAACAAAAGATTATATTGATTTTGTATTGTAAGTTCAAACTTAAATAGTTTGACTTAATACCAAATTTATCTTATTGAATATTAAGAATAATAATATATATGTCAAACATTTGACTCTAGACATTTTAATATTCTATAAAATCACAAATAAAATATTAAGTTGAAACCTATGGACTTTTTACCAATAAAACTATCGTTTATAAATATTGAAATACAAAATGAAAAAACTCAACTTTAAAATGTAAAAATTTGTTCCATTGCTATCAGAAAATGTATTAGAAAACTCAATTCTTCAGTTTTGTTATTTAAACGAAAAATCTAAACTCGTTTTAATGTAACCTCGAAGGGGAAAATGTCACGAAGATCTATCTCCCCGCATTCAATGCGGGGAGATAGATCTGTACTTATATGCTGTTTCGTTAAACAGCGTGCGTTTTACTTTATTTGGATTTCTCAAGGGATGTTTCAAAGTTCAAAACACATTTACTTATATCAATGATGCCCGTTTTGAAACGTGTTCAGACACGTAAATCGGTGATGGATTTAAATAACCTCTCAAATTCACAGAATATGTGTAACGCGCTGAGCATTATTACAATATTCACCATGGTACACAGTAAAAACAACGAAGTGTTTATGTTTATCGGTGGTATTTGGTGTAAGGATATCAGTAGACGATTCAGTCGGTCTTCTGTAGTTCATACTGGGCTTAAAGCCACAACTGCCGACTACCGCCGTTGGTTCGTAGCTCTTTGGTTAATGTAGTTTTTATGGGACCCGTAAATAAGTTTCTATATGGCTATTATTCGGGACTGGCGGGACGATATGACTTCACCCGTTTTGCCGCCCACCTGTTTTTTGGCTACCGTCGTTCCACCGTGTTAGCAGGCCGAATTCCCTCCGCCGCTCAACACCACTGCAGTGAATCCGATGGATGTGTGCGGTGTACGGGAATGCGGAAAGTACAGCCACCGGCGGTGCAAAGGAGGTGTGGGAAGGGGAGAGATAGTGTGGGGCGGAGAGGAAGATGGGCGACGAGACCGGGGAAAATACAGATGGCGAACAGCGTTTGATGGGAGAGAAGGAGAAAAGTAGAAGGTGAGATGTAGATAAAGATAGAGAGAGAGACGGTTGATCAACGAAATGGCCGCTTGTAATGAGAATAAACGATCTGACGTATAAAAACCATCTGGTTCCACTGGATGTTCTTCTCTTGCCTTTACTTCCTTATTTCCTCAAAAACATCGTGCGGTAATAGCTCGCGTGGCAGAAGCCACGACGATAAACGTTGAGACGACCATAACTACGATCACGACTTTTTTACACCTTGAAATAAGTCTCGTTTCCATCAGTCACTTGTGACTACAAAGATACAGTCACACGCCCTTTACAGTCACAGTAAGTGGCTGATATCGCATTCTACCATCTCCCTGACAACTAAAAAAACTCGTTTCAATTAAAAATAATGTACGTTAATATTTCAATTTCATTTAAATATATAAAAATTATAGTACGACAAAAATAATTACTGCAAAAGTTAGAACTTTCCTGTAGTTGCATTTATGGTCTCCCACGAATCGTGTTATCGAGTTTTAAACTAATTAATTTCCTTGTGCAGTTTAAAGTATATTAAATTATATTCAAACTAAAGCAAATTGGTCTAATTTCAAAAAATATAATTTAGCACTTATTAATCGTGCAAAATATAATACATAGGTAGTATTTAAAATACATTACATCTGCATTCTGCACATACAGTATAACCTCTCTATAGTGGCCACCGTAGTGAAATTAAAATGTGTCCTTTATTAAGGGGAATTTTTAACAACAGTCCAGCTGTAACAGTATCGAATTCAAATGAAAACAGTTAATCGAGAAATTGATAATCCATTACATACTGTAGATGTAGAACATTCATTTTGATAATTTATGATTTATACCAATATTACAATATATTTTTTAGGCTAAAAATAGAAATATTTACCAAACTAGTAAGTGTATGAAATATAATTTAAAACATTTCATGCAAATAAAATTAGATAGAAATAGACGTAACTACTTACTAAGTAATAAAGTAAATGTTGAGTCTTTTCTCTTTAGTACAATATTGTACTTGAAAAACTCAATTGTGTATATTATTTATATCTCTTTATTTACCTTACAACTTGAATGTATAACTATCATGATTACAATACTTGATTCAAAACTCATTGACTAAATTAAATATTTATAATAACAATATTTTAGGTATTTATTAAATGCATAAAATCTAAACTGTACCTTATCTAATTTTCTAATTAACTACCTACACAACATAATTAATATTTTAACGGTTATTTTCTTGTGCCAAAAGTAAAACAAAATGTATTTTATTTTATTCTTTACATAGATAGATACTATACAGATGGATGAATAGCAATATATGCGTTTTTTAATATTTATAAACACTCTTAAAATATAAATATCATGTAAAAACTATATATGTCATACGTGATATTATTATCCACAAAAAAGTATAAACTACTTTAGTAGTTTCAAATAATAAAATGTACTGTTATGCTGTATTAAACGAACAAACATATTTAAAAATATTTAATTTTGCATCTTTTACTATTTAATGATTTTTTTTATACATATAAACGTAAGTACTTACTATAAGAACTATAAAAAAAAGCTCTAGTCATCTATAAAGCAGAGACTATAATAATTATTTTTAATTGAATTTTTAAAAAATCTCTAATTTTGGAGGCATATACTGCAACAGTTTAGTTATGTCCATACAACATTTTAAGTCTAGATCGCATACTTAAGTATATTTTTTCTACAATCAGTAAAATCATATAATGATATGATCATGATAGAGTGAAATAAAGGTCAAAGTGAATTCCAAAGTTTAGTTTTGATTTTGTTTTTTGAGTAAGAATTAAGATGTTATTTGAAATAATATAATAAAAATCAGCGTCTTATTTTAAAATGTTCGAAACATACATTTAATTATTCTGGTTTATTACTTATACTTTGCGTATGCGTATACCATATTTTCAGCTGGACGAAATAGGTTGAAGTTGAAATTAGGTAGATATACCACGAAAAACAGTCTTGTTTTAATAAAGAAAAATTTGTAATATTATTTTTAAAACTACTGTCTTTAAAAATTGTAAAAATATTATCACTGTTATAATAGTTTATTACATTAAAAGAAATAATAATATTTTATGTTTTTATAAAAGCTTTTACAAAAGTCGTCAGATATAAATTATAATTAAATTTATAGCATATGTAGGTAAGTGTATGTTATTGGCAATATCAATAATAAATTATCATACACATTATGTTTCTTTGTTAAATTTAATTACTGATAATGTGACAACGAATAATATATTCCAATTAGTTGGTAATACGTAAATAACGTAGTTAAGCATATATAAGTCAATAACACATGAGTTATTACGAGATAACAATGAAATATATTTACGAGAACATTAAAACTATAATTTTGTTTGCGAGATTGAACATAAAAATAAACTAGACCATGGGTACATACGAGAAACATAAAACATTAAAAGCAATATTTTGTTCAAGATTTCGGTACAATAAATTTTATTATTCAACAATTTATACATTCGAAGCACATATTTTAAACAATGGTGTTTGTTCAATAAAACGTCGATCCAATATTCAGCACCAATGAAATGTATTCCTTACCTGGACACAAAAATGTTTGAATAATTTTAATCTTATACAGAGAGGGTAAATATCAATAAATCTATAAATTATATCTGGCAAACCCCTAAAAATACCATAAGACTTAATTTGAATAAAAAAAAAAAATAATAACGACTATTTTTTTTTTGTATTTTAACAAATTAATTGAATGAAAAAAATCGTATTGTTATGAACTGTATACAAAGTAGACCCGCATGAACATTTAGTATTTAAAGTATCTTTTTTTTAAACTATTTTAACGGTATATTAATATATTAATATATTATATTAAACAATTGTGTTAAATATAGATATAGTAACTAAACTAATCAGTATATTATAAGACCATCATTTTTTTCATCGCATATGTATAGTTTTAAATTATTTTATTTACACTCGTTATAATGTTCATAAAAATTAGAACAATTCATAAATATATAATGTATAAATATATAATCCAATTAAACATTTAATAAAAGCTTGTAAAATAACTTTTACGAATACGAAAAAAAATATACTTTTTATGATTTCCTCAGTTGTATGTAAAATGCATTTCTTTGTTAAAGGTAGCTTTTTTGCTTATTACAGTAATACTTTTTTAATTTACAGGAATTATAGAAAAAGAGAAATTTTAGAAAAATTAAAACAAATAATTTAATAGAAGTATATGAAATGAAAAAATGTTGTTTTATAATTAATTTAAAAAAAAAAAAATATTGAATTCAAGTATTTATTAGAATTAAAACAATGATGTAAAAATGAATTAAAATATCAAACTAATATTAATACAGTTTTATTTCACATATTGATGCATACTAAAAAATAGGTAATATTATCTGCACGACTGCACCTATATAGTTTTAAATAAAATATTTATCAAAATGTATAATAATTTTACTACAAATTTCGTTAGAATTTTCTCTCTCTCAAAAAAAAATATACATCAATATCAATAATGGCATTAACTACATATTCTGATTACTTTATTATTAATATTTTGTACCTAAGTAGTATTCTTGATGTTATGTTTACTTCCAAATATATATAAATAAATATTTTAATTTTTAAGGAGTATTTTTACTTTTTTATATTCTAAAAATGAAAATAATTTCAAACATAACTTTAAAATAATATAGATCGATACTCTTGGAGTATGCATTATTAATTTATTAAAGTAAACTTACTACCCTCCACATTTTCAGACTCAACTATGATTAGAATGCCCTTGAGTATAAATCAAACTGTTTGAAGTTTACAATATCTATAATTTTAAATGAATGTTCCACTAGAATGCCTTAATGGATACTAATTTTCTGCAGAAGGGTAAGCCTTTCTTAGAAATAATTTCTTTTAACATTCTATTAACAACTAAACAATTGATCTTCAATTTGAAAAATTGCAATAGACATGTGTCAGACACAGCTTTTAAAAATTATCAAAATATTAAAACGATTCTATATATTATATATTAAATATTATATAAAACCGAATATAGGTATTATTAGAAACAATATAATCTTAGTAAATATTTATTTTATAATTCTATAGAATAAACTTGTAGTCTAATTTTATAGCATTATTAGAACTGGAGACATTTCCATGTGGGTGCCTTCATTACTTGTAAATTAGTTTTCTAGTGACTAGTATCAAGGAAGAATTTTTGGGGGATGAGGGAGGAGTAAGCTTTCCTTAAAAATAATGTTTATATTATTAAAATAGTCGATAAAAATATTGATAATAAACAAAAATATATCAATAAACAATAATTTCCTATTTTAATAACTCCATCCATATCAAATATTGAAAAACTTAACTCCCCTCCTACTACCAAAATAAAAAAAGTTATTTAGGTACGCCTTTGCTTACTGTGTCATAATAATATAATGAATACAGAGATTAAAAGTGAAAAATAATTATAATAACAATAGAAATAAAAGTCATAGGGATATGTTATAAAATATTCAAACACTGCCATTTTAATATTTTTGTATTTCATATTAAATATTAAGTATAATATTATGCTTGTAGTATCTGTCTATCACATTGACAAATATTGATGGAAAATGTCCATAGTTGAAATTGTTATAAATATTACTTTAAGATATTGTTATATTCATACTAATAAATAAATTAGTTTAATTCTTAACTTATATATAGATATAATATTTAAACTAACTACAGTACTCCACTTATGCTAAATCCTAAAAATATGTAAAATAGTCTTCAACGACAACATTATAAGTGATTCATAACATAAACATAATCGTTCCGTATTAAAGTAAAATTCGTAATATTATTAAATATTTACTATACCTATGATAACAAAATTACAGTGCTATATTAAATATATTCACACACTGTATATGATACTAACAAACATAACAAAAACATTTTATTTTAGATGCAGGCAAGTTCTTCATTTAACATTTATCATACTTATCGATTTAGCATTATATAAAACTGGAAATAAGTTGATAAATAATTATAATAAATATATTATACATTGAGATATTATCTAAATATGCTGATGAAAAATTTATATTTTCAGGCATAACTATAAATATAAATAAACAAATCGTAAAAGTAAAGAAAATTAAAATGAAAGTTACAATTATTTATATAATCCATTAAATGTATTAACGTAATGTAATAACAATTATTATTATTGTATAATAAATGTTGTATATTTATTATTTGGTTTTTGTATTTGATATTAATGGACAAAACCTCCCAAGATAAAAGATTAAAAAAATAAGTATTTTCATTTTTTTACTGTTTTAAAATGTGCGGATCGCACCAAATTTGTAAATGAACCACGTAGTAAGCGCCACCAAGTTATATTATAATGATAAAAACACAAAACGCATCCTGCAGCTAAGAAACGTGATTTTAAATATAGTTTATTTTTACTTAATGATATCATATTTTGATTGTATTGTTATTATATATTATTTTAAAATTTTTATAACTATCTGTAAAATAAAAATATAATTATATAGTAGAAACCTACCGACATCTTTTCTAAAAAATTTCTAATTTTATAAATGCGCTTTTAGAGTACATATGTGTTGATTAGGCATAATGTATAGGTACCTATGTGAAAAGGAATGTTATCACTGATTATTATGATGCACACTGCAAATGATCATGTATTGACATTAACCATATACCATATAATTAATTAATAGATATCAATGATAATATTACAGTTATTTGTACTTTAAAACATTTGCATTAGTGAGAATACAGAATACGTATTATTAAATAATAACAGGGACATTTCCATTTCAAGCAATTTTAGTTAAATTATATTTTATTTTATTTTCACGTTGAACAAATATTATGTGCAAGAATTTCAATTTGATCGAATATATAACTGCAACAGTGTTTATTTTAACTTGTAATATTTCAACGTATGAATAACAAAAAATTATTTTCGTCCATTTGACGACTAACATGAATAACTACAATAGCTTTCCTGAGTCAATTTTTGTGATTTCTTTTTTATAATTAATATAACCTTAAAAACTGACATATATTATTATATTTTTAATAACGAGTTTCCGGGTTTATATAAAAAAAATACGACTATGCACTTACACATACAAATATTTCCAAAAATAAATATTTTTCGATTATTTTCAATGAATTATTTTGTAAAATATTTATATTTCTTGTTATTATTATTATTATCATCGCCATATTATAATGTATACGCTTACAAAATTAAATTTGTATGGTAAAAATAATAATTATTAACACGCATTTTTCTAACTTATTTATATAAAAAAAATCAAAATATTTTATTACCTATTTTTATGAATTGTGATGTTTACCAAAATAAAGTTTTACAAAAATGTATTAAATTTACAGTTTTCATATTTAATACTCATACAAGTCATACTATTATCTTATAGCACACTTTGTACTTGCAATCACTTATTTTAATGTCACATAAATAATTGCATATTAAAAACAGGACAAATATTCAACACACAGTTTATAGGTTTAATCCCTTTCGCTTACTTCTTCGTTTATGATTTCATTGATTTAGAATTTTCGTCGTTTATATCACACAACATTTAATAACTTAATTATTGACAAATGTATCAGTATTAAAATAAATTATAAAATCATTTCGAGTTATACGTCGTTAACAATAAGGGACGACTAAACATTCTTAATTTTATTTCACACCTCGTTTGTGGACTAGGTAGTAATAAGTACGCACAACAATGTACGCTCTATTGTAAGTGTAATTAAATGATACTAAATGATCCACGTGAATGGTAAACCGACATTTAAATTTCACATACGTTTTATATATAGACTTAAGTGGACCGATTAAAATACATTGTACGGAACGAGTTAGTATTACAATTAATCACTCTGAATAATAATAATAATAAAAAAAAATCAAATTAATGATCATTATTATGCGAGATATTCGAATTTTTTTTTTAATTTTAATATAATACCATGCGTAGTACCTAAATGCGTGTCATTTATAATAAAATAATCGGACGCTGTTATATGTTTATTTTTTATTTTTTTTCGTTACATCAAAACAAAACCGTCTATGGTTTTTCAAGTCGCGTCCTTTGATTGGAAGGCTTATATAATATGAGTACCTACCGATAATAGCTAGGTAAATACTAGTGAAATAGAGTTTTAAAACACGCTAACAAAATAGAAACAAAGGTTTCAATCACAATGGACCGTGTTTGTATGCTTGTCGGGTGGCCAGTCCACAATCGATGTAAAACGATACGAAACCCAATAATGAAAAGGGTTTACGGCAGTGAGAGAGTAGAGTATAATCCGTAGATCGGTTTTGCGTGCACGAGGCCTTCATAATGTTGTTATTATTATAGCTCATCACTATGGTTATTGTACCGTTAACAACGTTTTGACGCTCAGATAGGCGGCGTCATCGACGGATTCCTGTCATCTATCGTTTTGTGTTCAAGTAATTATTAATCGACCAACATTTTGTTTGTAGTAATATCAAACTGCCCCTTGTGGTCACCTACTATCATCAGAATTCATACTTTATAGCCTATGTCATAGGACCGATGTCCCTACGATATGCATATCTGTGGTATCTAAAAATCCGTCGATAAAAACATAACTTTTTTTAGGTTTGGTTAGGATTACTAATACAATTATACACGTCTTATAAAAATCGCATTCGAATTAACAAATTTTCTTACATCGTTGATATTTCAACAATAATTTTATACTTAATTTAAAATCGAACAAAACATTTAAAATAACACGAGAAGCACCATCATAAAATATATTATTGTATGATGTGTTAACATTTTTCTTCGCGGTTTATTAAAGTGGCTACAGTAGATCATAAAAATGTTTTTTTATTTGTTTAATAATTCATTTTATTGAACCAAAGCCATATTATTATGAAAAAAAAACGACATACTATACAATATACCATAAAAATATTTTCATTGTTTATAAGAAACAAACAATAAATCTTTAAGACAAATAATAATTCTTTAAATATATTTAAACAAACAAATACCCCCTAAAATATGAACTCAAAATCATATTAGCCTCCCAATATATAAAAATATGAAATGAAATGACATTTAAATCGTGAGTGGTATTTCATTGTAAATATAATGTTGTAATACTTTGTTGTTAACTATTGTATAAATAATATTTTGATCTCAATTCGCATTTAGAAGACTTTTGTTTTAAAATTTTATAATTTCACCATAATCTTATATAGCTTAAGCTTATGTTTCAATTCAATAATTTAAAGTTTATTATGATAAGTATTAAGTGAACAAATGTACTTGATCGTTATAAGAACTGTGCAGTGTTAAACAAAATACCAATATGAATTATTAGTAGCTCAAGTTCAAAAACAAAAATATATTAAACGGAAAAAGATATATTTTATTCTTATATTTTGAATACATTTCCTTTTGACATACTCTTTAATTAACAATAATAACTTTGATGTATGGTACCACAGTGTAATACTGATATTCATTATAATAAAATTGTATTTCCAAGTTGATTTATTGCTATGTTTTTAGTTGAAAATTTCTTCTTATATTCTTTTAAAGTTAAAGTTTTTTCATCTTTTTATATTTAAACAGTTTCTATTTTATAGAAATATATTTTATATGAATTTTGATTAATAATTATGTCTAAATTAAAAACATTTTACTCTAAAATATTAACCTGATGCTGTAAAACTATGTTAATTTTGTGATTTATTTGATATTTACCTACATATCTTATATATGTATTTGAGTAAGTTATATTTATTTAAGTTGTTATAATATTATATGATATTATAATTTGTAGTTTAATGAGTGTACCACAGAAATATATTATAAAAATAATTAAGCTATTTTAATTTAGGTAAATAAATTATTTACTTGAAACTAAAATGTATCCAAGCCAATCATTTTTGTACTATAAATTAAATCGAACAACAAATAAAAAAATATAACTAAATGTTGATTACCATAATCTAACATTGTAAAAATTATGTTTTAAAATATAAAAAATATTATAAACTATCATAAAGTAAAAAAACAAAAATTGGTAAAATATGACAATCATATAACATCTCACCGAATTACAAAATCCCCCGTGCCGTTTAACGAATGTTGACCATTCGTTTTTCGATTATCTTTTAGGCAGTCTATTCTCGCCTGCTGTATTTCCCGAGCCGTTTTCAATCGTATTAAATAACGAGCTCAGTTTTCTGATAGGTATACCCGATAATACCTTTGCGCCCATTCTCCTCATTGTCTTCCTCATTCCCTCAATATATTGGATTAAAACCATTTCATTGTCGCACATACGCCCCGTCGATTTTTGTAACGACAAAGATAAGGAAAAAAAACGTATTAATTTCGCAGACGTGAAAAATAAGAGAGTATGAAATGGTAAATTGACGACAGTCCAAGAAATAGAAAAGTAAATAAAACGAATGCATTAGTAACCGCTCTAGACTATTTCGCGCAAGCTATTTACAACCTGATAATAAAAAGTGATAACGAACGTTTCCACTACAATGGTATACCAGCAAACTAGTGAAAACCAAGTGACTAGTAGCCAGCGGGATATTGCATTTATTGATATTTTTGATTTTCTAGAATCTACTAAACGTGTAATAATAGAAATTCCAAAGAAAAGCAAAAACATCGTTTTAAATATATATAGATTAATACGCCTTATCGATTTGTTATATTTTATTGTATACATCAGATTTTTAGTAAATTTTCTTAATATATAAAAAAATATATAAATTATTAATCGTAGTGAGACAAAAAAAGTAAGAGATCATCAGGACACTCAATAGTTTGCTCAATGCATTTGTATGTTTGAAATCATACAATAAAAAATGGAGACAACGAATCTTAAGCAGAAAAAAACTGTTTAAACTCATTATGATTTCAAACTAGATAATTGTTGATGAAGTAACTTCTAGAGCCTCGTTGCATTAGGTAATGAAACACTCTCCACTAACTGTGTACATAGAAAAAAACCCATGTCATTCTTAATAGCATCAGTTGTTGTTTTTTTTGTTACTTGTACGTGTGATAGTAGTTTATGTCGTATGTCGTACAAATAACCTATTATAAATGTTGCTATTAAGAACGTTAGAGGTTACATGAAAGATTTAAATGATATAAAATAAATCAATAACTATAACAATTAACAAAGTTTTTAATAATTATGATTCTGTCGATTCGAAACATATTTTTAATGTACACATATTTGTAAAAACAGTTGAGTTACTAAGAAAAAGTAAAAATTAATAAATTTGATGTTTAGTTATAAAAGTATGAAACTGTAGATGGACATTATAAGTTTGCCATAATTGGAAACCGTCAAACAAAATAAAATTAAGAGAAGATTGATTACGGTCGTATCTAGAAAAATAAATTACTTTCAAATAAATATATATTTCTAAAAACAGCGAAACATACAAACAAATATTAAGATGATTAAGCACACATCCGATACATTAACCTGTAGTTAATTTTAATATAATAATATTTATGTAAGCACTTTTATAAAACATCTTTAAAATAAAATACGAATGATGTGTATGTTGTTCAATTAATGAACATTTAAATCAAATTATTAAATTTTTGTAAAAAAAATAAATTAATTAATAAACAAGAAATAAATACTACTTTATTTGCATAACCAACTATTAAATATAAAAATTAATTTATCATAATATTATATTGAGTTTTAACTAGTTTGATACAACTGAAGATTTTACATCAAATACAATATTAGTTTTACGTATCCCAGAAGTATTGTCCTTATCGATATAAACTGCATCTTTATTTTTCTGAATGTTTTTTTTCTTTTATTCTTCTACTCGTCTATCTACCTATATGGATTTATTTTTATTGCGGCCTTGTTAAAGGTTCGATCCACTAGCAATCTTGTTCGGTCTAAAAGTCACAAGTAATGTATAGTTTTCGTTTTGTTATCTATGTAGGAATAGAACTTATCTAGATGAATAACAATACACACGAATGAATAAAATGTAAAAAATTTAGTGTATTTTTCTCAAGAGATATAAATACGAGTTATATAAGATATGAAAAAACTTTGACTATCTTGTGATCTTATCTGTTCAATGTTTATTTTCAGATATTTGTTTATTGTTTTATAAGTTGACTAATTAAATTTTTAAATAAATTTATTTTAAAATACAGTGTTACAATACTAATATTAAAATACCAAAAACCATGATAAGAATAAAACTACATGTTTATTATATATTTTGTAAATTATTATTCAATTAAACATGTTTTATAAATAGTGTATTTATTTGTTTTTCAAATAATATCATACTTTTAAGTTATACAATGAAATATTATTTCTGAAGTAGTTTTGAATAATGATGGATGAGCGTTGTAGAAGAATTCACAATATTATACCCAGTTGCGAAAAACACAAAAATTATATGATCGGATAAGGCTAAATTCTACTTAAAAAAGACACAATACACCTCGTAGTTTCAATATATAATAAGTAATTTGTTATATGATTGTTGGGATAAATTAATTGTTATTTAGAAGTTCTAAAAGAACAACCGGAAATACTTAATAAGCAAAATACAAATCGTTGGTATTTATATAATATTTTATTACTAATGCAAAACATTTAAGATTTTGAGCAAAACGATAAATATATTGATTTTATAATGATGTGTATATTGTGCATCTATTATATGCAAATTCATTTATGATAGAAAACAATTATATGAATTATAAATTTGAGAATAGTTTCTTATCTAATATACATCTTAGAAAACAAAAGTAATAAATTCTTAGTACATTTTAAAATAATCAGGGATTACTAAAAACAAGAGGATAGAAGAAAACCACTCTGCTGGGCAATATGAGTCGAGTAACTTCTTCATTGAGTAAACTATGTAATGGATGTGCTAAATTTTAATTAAATGATAAATCTTTATAGGTATACAATAAAAAATGGTTCTAAGTTAAGATGATCCATATTTTTAATTTTTAGTGACTAAGATTACTAAACAATTATTTTGATTATAATTTAAAAATTTTGATAAATGACATATCTTTATTAGTTTTTTCCCAATTAAATTTAAAATGTACTGATCATTTTCTATTTTGGTTTCCTAAAAGTACAAACTAGATGCAATATAAAAAAATCATCCATGGAAGTTTAAGTTCATTACATTATTTTTTACTAAAAAGAATATTTTTAGACACAAAAATATATATAAATATGAAATAAATATATTCATCGCTACGTTTTGAATCTAAAACCACCTCTGATTTAAATCCTTTATCGTCATATAAAATGTGATCTATAATTGAATTCAAATTTAACATATTCATTATAATTAACTATTCGATGGTAATAATGTACAGTAAACGTCTACATGAGACCTAACTAAAACTATAGCAAAGCGGTTAGCTACTTGACGTCTTTTTAATCAATGAAATACATAATTATTAGATTATTTTCTTTCTACGATTATCAAATGTGATTATGTATAGTTAAATTTTATAAAAATAGTGTGTTGAAATATTAATTTAGCTGTTTAATATTTTATTCAAAAATAAAAAACATACGAGTGTTTAGTTACTCGAGGCTAATAGTTAAGGAATTAAATATAATTTTACGGAAATAAATTAATCAAATAATTATGTTCAAAGTTATATTTTTACCCATGTTTCATTTGTTTTAATGACCTTGTTATAGTTTATAATTTGCTTACAAATATATTTTCTATGTATAAATAAATTATATTTTAAATTTAACCTTTAAATAGGGTTAAAACTACCTAATAAAAATATGTTAATAAATAGTTCAGTTACTTAATGAAATGATATATTTTGATCTATTATAATTTAGTTTTTTTTTTTTAAGTTTTCGAATTATTATATTATTACATTAATATTACAATTAATATTATACAATAATTATTAGTTATTATATTATATGCATATTAAAATACATTTAAATACATTTAAAAATAATTGTACTTTTTTTAATTTTACTCCGGTTGTAAGTCGACGATTTTTAATTAGGCGTTTAATTTTCAGTAAAAGTAATTAAGTATATTGAGAAAGAAATAAACTTTAACAATTTTTTTTTTCATTTAAAAAATTTAAAAGACGCCTATTATATTGATAATTTACATTGAACCATGCAAAAAAATACAGTTATCGTTTGAAGTTTTATAAGTTTTTTTAAAAACTTTTTTTGTTCTACAAACTGGCTTTTTTTCAGTATTTCTCATATTTTTATTCACTTGGAAGTTATGAAAATTATAACCATATTCATCAAAGGATCTTAAAATTTAATTTTATTATCTTAACTCAATTACTCATCCAGCTTCCATTGAATCGCCTTAATTAAAACAACATTTTTAATTAAAAATCTGAACCTATGATATATTAGTAGATAATGTATCATAATATATTTATACTAGCATTTCGATTGAATTTTTTTAAATTTAAATATTTACAATTTAGATAAACTTTTAAAAATAACAACAATTTTTTTTAAAAAGGGTACCAAAATCATTTTATGACACGTTTTTTCATATCATATTATCATAATATTTTATGCATGATCTATACATGCTTATACTTTTACACTTTTTATTTACGTTGTATTCACAATAATCGAAGAAAATTATTCAACTGGTACATATATCTAAAAATATATATTATTTAAATAGTAAATTTAATATTTAATATTTTTTAGGGATAACTTTATCCTTTAACTAAAATCCTAATCCTTATTTTCCAATAATACAAAAATTGAGATCAATCAACTCGTAGAAGTAATTTTATTTCTAAACCCATTAACATAATTAAAAATACGAAGAAAAAAAGTGTTCAAGAATGTATGTCATAAGTGCACCAGAATATAGTTATATGAATATAAAAAACATTTTTTTTATCCTATTGTACAGTTATGTTTGTAGAAATATATTAAAAAATAATGTTTTGACCCTAAAAAAGTACGTAAGGTACGATAAGTAAATATAATATATAAAATCATTGTTATTATTATTTATTATTATTATTATTTTTATTACTACTCTATATTATCTAATATTATTTCTTATAGACCGAGCTGATAATTTAAAAACATTATAAAAAATTATAATATAAATAATGTCCATATTATAGTCATTTCAATAAATTACAATGCTTATTATATTCGATATCAATCCACTAGTTGATCTTTAAAAATGCATATTAATGCTAATTTAAAAATGTATTTTACAAATATTTTTAAAACAATTTAATGTATTTTATAAATAGCTTAATCAAGGCCTTAGATGTCCTACATAGTAATTGTACAGTCAAATAGTGGTGTAAAAGGTAAATACAAATGACCACCCTTTTAACCCTCTTGACAAAAGTTTCAAGATGTTTGTCAACATACCGGCCGTGCTAGTAGCACGTAATAGGTAGTACACGGTTAGAATGTTTTACTTAACGGCCATTCCAAACAAGCAGTAGTAGAATTACGAGTATTTGAAACACGGTTACTCCATAATACTTATTTACTAAATACCTGGAATTAAAATATTTAAAAGCCGTTTTAAGTTTTTTATACTATAAAAAAAATATATAAATAAAACATATTTTCTTGTAAGATACTAACTTCCTAAGCTAATATTCAAAAACCTTTTTACTTTAACCCACACTTACAAAAAGTAAGTGTTAAATCCTAAAAAGTGAAATAAAAAATAAACTAAGCATAATGTATTTTTTATGTCATATACTAAAGGTGTATACAGCTCTATTTTAATTGTTGTCAGTGATTATATGTGATCCAATAAAGTGAATATATATATTTATGCATTTCTTATCATAATATTTAGATAGTTTATCACAGCGATATTAGTATATATATATGAAATAATTTAATAAATAATAATAATTATGGAATCTGTAGAAATAAATTCACACATCCTAACGAAAAATTTCAAAACTTGTGATTGTAGTCGTATCAGTTTTTATTTTATTTTTTTCTAGTCGATGCTTGTCAGTTCAGTCGAGCTTGCCTGGTTACAAAATGGCCTATATAATGTTGCTACAGTAAGTGTCGACCATTAAAGTGAACTTAAAATGTTATTTTTCGTTAGCATTCGGTTTTTTTACAGGCTGGCTGGTTGTTTTTCGATCGTAAAGCCCGCCATCGCATCATCGGCGTATAGACGCGAGGGGCAGCAGTGCGAAGAGACACGTTTGGAAATGGTTTTGTTTTTCCCGATTGTTACAGTCGTAGGTCAAAAACAATTATACGTGTGCGGAAGATAAAATGCTAATATTTTAACGACTTGAGCTACACCTATAATAGGCTGGTTATTGCCGGCGTCTACGACCGCACTCTGAAATTGCCATTTTTATGCGCTTCTGTCACCATATATTAACCTATACGTGCATAAGATACATAATGCATACATACGCACCAACACACACACATCAGATGTATACACACGAACATTTGTATTGAGCATTTAATAAAAAAATAGCACTTTTTTCGTGCTTTAATCTCGTCGTTGAGAGCTTGATTGGTACGATTCGTCTGGTATCCAAATGGTGCAGAATAAATAAAACATAATTTGTTTGTTCAAATTATATACATATACTGTAATGAACGTTTTACTTCTTTGAAATATTTTTATAATGATTATGATTATAATAATCAACTATTATAAAAACCTCGAAAATAAGTTTTTGAATAATTCAATAAAAAATGTAAATTAATTTAACTTAACACAAATTAATTAAATTGTATATACTTACTCACAGAAAAAAAGTCTAATTGTGATTAATTTTTTTTTTTTTTGACAATATGAATAAGTGAATAACAGTTTTGGTATTTATTTTTTTTAATTGGAAAATGTATATGGAATTCAATATACTTTATTATTAACACTAACAGATTAAGCTTAAAAAAAAAAACAAATCTTCTATCTATCGTTTCTTATTAGCATTGTATAGTTAACTATGGGTAATATAAAAAATATATATAGTATCATTTTCAATACATTTTTAAATAAATAGTAAAATTTTAATTGAACAATTACTTTAAATACTCGTAATTTAATTTAGTTTAATTTTCTACCAAAACCTTTAAATTATATTGTCTACAGTTTAACTAGAACAATGGAAAATGCATATTTATGAACTCTATTTTACTATAGTTGAATTAAATTTTAAATTTTAAAATTTGTCGCTATTAATGAAATATGTACTGCACAAAAAAGGCTCTTTTGACTAGCTGGAAGAAAAAAGTTGTATTAAAATGTGTTGGATTTAAACTTAAGCTGTCCTCGACCGTTAATAATATGTTTGAATATCTAATTAATTCTACACTAGAAATTTTGTATATAGTAATGTAATTTAATTATGATTTTTAATTTTTATGTGTAAAAAACTGTTTATCAAAAATAATTTATTATAATTTTTTTACTTTCACTCAGATTTTAATCATTCGTTTTTATAATAATGAAATTATACTCATTTAAATATGCATATTTTTTCAAACAAAATATTTTAATGTTAACCGTTACACACAATACTTTTTACATAAACCGCACACAATTAGTTTGATTTATGTCAAACAATAAGTAATTAATATTATATGAATTTTCGACGTTTTATGAAATTATTTAGTTAACAAAAGGTACCTATAATATAAATTTAACATATCTATAAATATGAACCATATTATTTGATTTTTAAAAATGAATTCATAGTTAATACATTTGATATAATGTAATTTGATTTACCATACATAAACTCTTTTTTACTCGTTTTAGTTGCATGGCTTACATTTGTTTTACTATTCCAAAGTATAAACAGATAATATTTTTTACTACACACAATATATTATTAACCATTATAATGTTATATTATACAGGATATGACATAGAGTTTTCCAGTATATACAATTTAAGTGTGTTTTTAGTTTGTGTGAATGAATTAATTGTATTATTTAACATAATATTTAATAACGCGCTATAATTGCTAATAATATGATTAATATGTATCTATAATACCAAAAATATCAATAAGCTCCGAATTGCAAAACATTTTTATTTTTAATAAATACTTATTTTTTACCCGAAAAAAATTTAACCATTGCATACCCTCTAAGTATGTTAAAGAGATATTTAAAAAAAAAAAACTATATTTCATACTATAATTTATTTATTTAAATATAATTATTGTCGTTCTATTTTTAAATAGATTTTTTTCATATTTTATATTGACAATTAACATGTTCATATACGGTGAATTGTTAAATATTTTGTATTTATAATATTATCATATTATACTTTAACTATAGTTTCATTTTCACGATTTAGCATTTACCATTGAATCATTAAATAATATATAATATCTATAATGTCAATTTTATTGCACAATTTTTTTTAAATAAATATTTACTATGAACATAATATTATATGACACAATAATATTCTAAAGACTACTATTGAATAATATTTTTTTAGATTTTCAGAAATTTAATAATTTCAAAATTTCTGCAATAAAAATCTAAAAAATTACAATTTAATTTAAAATTAATTCAATTTAAATATTTTTAAATGACATATAAATACAATGATTTAATGAACTTTTAGTTTGTATAAAAAAATAATTTTTACTTAGAAAAATGTACCTACATAATATTTCCAGAAAATATTTTATTTTTTGTTTAAATACTAAAAAGGAGATATTAATTTTTTTTGAATTTAATATTTTTATCTGGTATGTATTCTTTTTATTATATTACATTTTTAGAATTTTTTCAAGAAATCCTATTAAAAATGTATTAATTCTAAATGGATTTTTACAGAAATGTATTCAAATAATATGGTGTAAAATAAGAATCTAGACGGACTTTTATAAAAAAAAGTTGCGATTACATTTTTATATGTACATGAGCGTTTAATATTTTTCTATTACGTGACGTACCTATACTATATATAATCAATGGTATACATACATTTCATACATTACTCAATAGATTAATTAATAGTGTGAAAAATAAAAAATAGTAGGTACCTCTCTTGTACGAGTGGGTCACTACAACGGATGTGTTAAATTTAAATCTATTTGTATATTATTACACATAAAACTCTAAGCAAAGACTGTCCGATAGCCTAATCACTAAATGCATTTTATAATATCATCTTTTTTTTTAATATTGCTAAGTAAAGTAATTTATTTTACTATTAATATTAAAATAGATTGATTTAATTTTAGCCGAAAATGTTGCATTTATTATATATTATTATACATTTTTAACTATAAAATAATAATAATAAATATAATTTATACTTTATTTTATTATTGTTATTATCTTTTGAATCAACATCACCTTACCTAAAAACAGTGTGAATGGGTTCATGGTAGGTAATATTTCAAAATTATTCTATATTTTTGAAAATTGTATTGCGTTATAAACTAAAATTTACAGTAAACTTAAAAGTTTTAAGTCCTCACAAGAAATGTTTTTAAATTATAACAAAATAATAAACATCGATATTCATCATTTAAATAATATGTAATTTCGTCCAAATTTTAACTTAAAATATCTATAAAAAATAATTGTTTTTATATATTTTTTAGATTTATTAATTTCAGTATAAACGTCTCAACTACAGAGTACCGCTCGCAGACCCAGAGTCTAGTCTCCTCTACATTTTAAATTTTTATTTAAATCAGTTAGGCTTAGGTTTCTGTTTTGCTTTTTTCAATTATCACCTTATAATAAAAATATTGAATTTTATAATATAAAAAATAGTTTATATTTAATAGATCAGTGGTTTAAACTTTAAAGGAAAATCATTATGAGACACTCATGTAAAAGTTATTTCAGTTACCTATTATTTATTTAGTGAAATTATTAAAATTTAATTATAAATATGATAACAAATCTACTTTCATTATAGTTTATGACAGTTGGACTTAAGAGGTTTCACTTAGTGAATTAATGATTTTTAAAGTTTAAAATAACTTTAAAAAATATGTAATTACTTTATTCCTAAATAAAAGCCGCTTTTTACACTTTTTAAAAAAATTTTATCACTTTTCCACTTTCCACTAAAACATAATCAGTATTAGTACAGTATGTCATATGTATAGTTAAGAAATTGATTTATAAATAATAATGACTTGGTGGTAGTTGGTTAAAAAAAACCTATTATACTCTTACACACGACCACCTGCAATGTAGTTACGGCATTGAGTATGAAATACTTATGAGAAATCTTGTTTTAAAATTTCTAAATCTTTATAATAGAAAAAAACTTTTTATAACTACAAAATAGTTTGAAAATGTTTGTAATTTTGATAAACTTCATCAAAATTCTAACTTAACATAAATATTAAAAAAAAATGTTTTCAACGTATTTTAAATATTTTTATACAGATGAAAAAACAACTTATGTAGAATCTTGTATTCAGTTTTTAAGAATTTTGACACAGTGAATTATTTGAAGAGTTAGTTGTAAATTAATTTATTTTCTGCTTTTTTTGCTCTGTAAATTGCATTATTATACAATAAAAACACAGTCGATATACACAATACAGCACCAGCATAGACCGAAAAACATTAATAATAACTAATTGACACGACCAACGGAGTAGATGACAATAAGTTGATAACGACCGTATAAGTTTATCAAAGTTATCACCATACTATAACAGCTAGTAAGCCGCATTAAGATTCCGATTCAGTTATCATCCCATATGGTGACTAGTGAGTATTTCATAATATTTTACCATCGTAGAGAAACAATAAAAAATTACAAATTATTATTTTATATCATTTCAATATATAATATAATAATGGTCTAATAGTAATAATAGTACATAATATATATTATTAAATCTTTTAATCAAATTGTTAACTGAATTAACTGAATATTCTAATTAATTAAAAAAAACTCGGAAATATACCTAGTGTTATAAAATAACTAAAAAACGAAAAAAAAATCGTTTGATGATCAATTATCCTGACGATCAATTATTGTATTCGAGATCAATTTTTCGCGACCAATTCACCGCGATCAGTTTTGAATCATATTATTAAGTATAAAAGTATACTTTATATAATATAATATGGTTAAATTTTTTCTAAAATATAAACATTATTTGGTATTAACTGTATTAATCAATTGTACACATTTTAAGTAAGCACGAGGAAAGTAAACTATTATTTGTGTAGTGAAATATGTTCGAATGCTTTGTAATCTTCTATTTGAAGAAGAAGATTTTGATTTTAAAATATATATTACTAAATATAAAAATTACTAAATTAAAGTTTCACAGAATGCATTCTAGAAAAAATGTCTAATAATATGATTTATATTAAGTAGGTACCTACCTAATTAATATGCAGTTGCATGTTATACATTATTATTATGAGCACATTTAATTATTGCATTGGACTTAATAGTTTAACAGTTATATGATTAAATACTATTATAAAATAGTGATAATTATATTATATTTATTAATTTCAAATCTTATATCATATCGCTTGTGTGAATACTTCCAACGGTTTTTAAATTATAGTATGATTTAGCGGGATTAAGTCTCACTTTAATAATATAATATATTCTAAGATTGTCCAACTTTTAAAATAAGATTTATGAAACTAACGTTAATTATTATGGGAAAACATAATAACTAAAATTTATGTACTTTAATAAGTCACTTGTCGGTTTACTTTCTTGACACTGAACCGTTTTCTCTGAACAATGAAAAATGTTAGTTCTCCGGAACAGAATATAGTAGTTCGGGGAGGAGAAGTTTAAACATATATCGCCATGTATATATACTATTTTCTATGTAAGAACTTTTCTACCGACAAAGACATTTTTAATTAAATAAATCTCTTTGATTATTTATTTTTTTTTTTTTTATTGTTTATTCAGACGAACTTGCTGTTATTTTCGACAGAATATACGATGTCATTTACTGAAAAAACAAAACAAAACGAACGCAGCTAACGGGTTCACACTACGTTTATTGGCTGTTTTTTTTTTACATATTATACGATACATTCGTAATATTATATAATATTATTTTAAAGGTATTTATTGTGATACGTTTTTAAATTATTTTAGGTAAATATATACGATGTTATGACGGCGCCGCGGAAGTATTGCGAATAAAGCTGTTCCCGCGGCGTCGTCGGTTATAACCTGGATAAAAAAAAGAAAAAGTAAATATATGATGTACGCGACAACCACAATCTACAAGTGATGCACAACGCTGAACGCGACGACGATGTCTTGTGCGTATAAATTATATAGTCGGGGCCGGAACTATAGCATATTTTTTACCCGGGGCAAAATATAAAATTAGCGCCCTCTCATAATTCAGCCCTTCCCCTCTATATTATGCCGCTGTTATTTGGTAATTTAGCGCCTTCCAGACCAAGACTTCCGGGGAAATTGCCTTATTTCGTCACCCCCTCCCCCTAGTCCGGCACTGAATATACTA
The DNA here is from genome assembly GCF_020882245.1 of Rhopalosiphum padi. Classification (NCBI taxonomy): domain Eukaryota; kingdom Metazoa; phylum Arthropoda; class Insecta; order Hemiptera; family Aphididae; genus Rhopalosiphum; species Rhopalosiphum padi. Next base: position 10,832,610 of record NC_083598.1, on the reverse strand, counting down.
TATAGTATAATATACGATATTTTTTATTTTATTATTCGATCTCAAATAGTTAGTTTTTCCATAGAGTCATATATTATAATAATATATAGCAGTTGTAATATACCTAATATACTCGATATCATATAAAATAATAATTGGCGGTAAAATGAGCGCGACGTTCCGACGTATTGTATAGGTAGGATATGTCCAACGGAAAATTCAAAAAAAAAAAAAAATATTCGAAGCAATAAACACCAATAGGTTTAATTCAATGATATTGTACAGATACATAAAGCGGGTAAAACAGCTTTGGTGCAGCGGACGTACCTGATGACATTTGCGAGACGATCGCGACGGTGGCGGCTACGAACGCGATGCAAGCGACTCGGTGGTACGGCATGGTCGGCGCGCGCGACACTGTCGTCAACCGCGTGCTGACACCGGCGACGGCGGCGGTTGCTGAGTTTACAGGTAAAACCCGATGGTCGGCGTGCGCATGCACGCGGGTTTCTGCCGGCGCGCGGCAGTCGAACGTTTGCGGCCGGAAAACGTGTCCGGACACGCCCACAGCATTCCGCGTGCTAGAGATGTCCGTCCGTCCGACGTGAGCAATACGAAAATGAGATGCCGCGTGCAAATTCCCGAGTATCGAATTTTTTTTTTTTCGACGACGAGACACGAAACTGTCATAGAATGGCAGGTACCTCCTATAAATGAGAATATTATGTCACGTGTTAAAAATGATACTACGACTACACGACCTCCGGTGTCGTATTTTTGGAGGGGGGTGTCCTCCGTGTCTGGAAACCATCCTATTTGAAAAAAATAATAGACCAACATATTAATACATTTTATCACTCTCGCCTATCAAAATACTTACATCCAAACCGCAAAAGTGAAATTATTAGATTTTATTAGATCCGACGCCGGGCAACATGTTTAACTAGGTAAATTTTAAGCTAAGTTTACAATTTATCTGCAATATCCAGGAATTATTCCAATTTCGCCAGATCGTGAAGGGATATTTTGGACACCGCTTGAAAAATCACCTATAATATGCTACCGAGGGCCCAACAAGAGTAGGGGTTATTGGACCTGGATTACAAGGGTACGGCCATTTTAAAGGCCCGTTAAAATTAATTTTTAATCTTTTAAATGTTGATTTATAAATTTATTTATCTAAAGTTAATTTTATTTATATATTTAATAATATGATAAATGTAATATATTTGATTTGATTTAATGTGTAAGTATAAAAACTATTAAAATGTTAAAAATAGATATGATATATACCTAATAAATTTTGTTTCATTATTATTATTATTATTGTTTTTGTTGAATAAACAATATATTATACCTTTTATACGATCGTAATTTTTAATTAATTGCTTATATAGGGCCAAATCTTGAAGATTATGAAAATCAGAATATTCGAATATTCAATATTTGAACAATATCTTCACTTATTTTAAAGAATTTATACATTAATTAATTGGTGGAATTCCATCAAATATAATCAAATATACCTATTTTGTGAATAATGAAAATGCCAAATTTGAACACGGTTTTTTTATATGTATACATATCAAAGCGCTGTATCGGTTTATTTGTATAAGATAATTAAAACCGTGTACCTAAAGTCTTTGTGCTAGCTATGCAAGTTAATCAGAAACCAAATGTCTGGGGGCCTTTTATCAAAGGATTTTCATTGTGAGAACTAATATTGTGCATGACAATGAAGAACGACATTTCAAGAGAAATGCGTTTTAGTGCGCGTTTGATATTCCATAGATAATTTTATGTAATATTAATATCACATATATAATATAAATTTTAAAATTTAAAGTCACATCACATATAATAATTTGAATAGGTATATTATTAAAAATGAAATCATAGTAAGGTCCATTGTTATAACAAAACCTTTGTAGTTAAATTATTATTTTTAAAATCAGAATTGTTACGTTGTTGGTAGGTATCGTTGTTTACTATATAGTTATCAGTATACGGAGAATAAGCGATGAAACGAATATGTAGTAAGCTGAAGGATTATATTATTATAACAAATGTTGTTAAGTAATCAAAATATAGTTGATTATAAATATAGTATTATTATTAATAGTATATTTATTTATTATAAAATGGGATTCCGTGGTAATATAGAATGAATGGTAAAATAACATACGTGTCTAATCGTCTAGGTCTAGGATATATATTATATTGTAAATTGTAATACTAAAATATAAATAATATAATGGTGTTTCACGTTTCAAGTAAGTTAAAATTTTTAAAAATGTGCAGTTAAATTATTATGATTTATTGATTAATAAATAAACATCAGATTAGACTTTTTAAATATCACGTAAAATTATAAACTTTTTATATTAATATCTTGTAGGTACCTACTTTCATACATTTATTATTATATAAATACGGTATAATCAAAAAGTTTTAAGTTTAAATAATAAATGTATTTTGTTGATAATGATAGGTTTTCATTAAATTGCGTTGAAATATTATCGATTTGTACCAAAATCAAAAACACCGCTGTGAATGATTATACCTAATAATATTATGAAACTATACACATTATTTATATTTTAGTTTGCAAATTGTGTTTTTCGTGTTACAAATAAACAATAAATACAACAATAGTTACATCGATTGAATTTTTTTTAAATTAAATACCAAAGTTTTATATTACTTGAAAAAAAAAAGAAACAATTACATACGTCCGTCTTAAACAGTTTTCGCTATACATAAGGAAGTACCTATGTGACAGATTTAAAATAGAATATGTTTGTTTGAATATAAGTTTGTGTTTATTTAACAACTGTAACTTTAATGCTTAAGTTTAAAATTCATTTAGAAATGTATTTATTTATTAAGTTCTATTTTGTTTAACGACTTTTAATACATTGAATATTGGCTTATAAAGAACTAATAAATTTAGGTGTTTAACTTGTTTTAAGGTCAATGTACTTAGGTATATTTGTTTGCTATCATGTAACGAATTAAATTATACACATTTATTTTAAACTAAATATATTTAGCTTAAGATTGATTTAAATCGCCAATACATTTTTAAGCTAATGCAGTAATGCCCTTAGATTGATCGCATCTAAAAATCTCAAAAATAATAAATTCAAAGTAGTTTCAATCAAAATGTTAGGTAGGCACTAGCCGAAACAATATAAGGATAACGGTCTAATCTAATATAAAAAAAAAGATCATTTGAAGTCATTAGATTTAGATATTATAATAAAAATAATTGAAAATGTCTGGTTTATACATCCTTTACCTAATTTACAACAATCATGAGTCATATACACCTAATATGTAATACATATATTATAATAAATAATATTGTTTGCATACTATTATTACATTTTCACTATGTCACATCTTGATTAGATTCTGCCGTAAAAATTTATCTGACGTCTCCAAATCATAGGCTTATTATTATTTTAAACGTATTATGTTGGAATTATTGGAATCATTAATCTTCTCCGACAATTGTCATTTATTGACAAACTAATAGACAATAATATAATAAGTTTTTATAAGCTCTTACGTATTTTATACCTATCGAATTACCGCATTCACCGATGCTATTTTATCAATGGTATTAATTATTATGTATTTGCTATAATTATTAAAACAAAAATGTCACGCTGCCATTGAATAGGATGATTCTTTAATCCATTCGTTTATAACATTAATTAAATCAAATTGTTTAAACTATTTATAATTGTACTAAACATTTTTAGTGATATTTGAAAAACATAAGGCAAATCAAATTATAATGCACAGCATTATTGTATAGAATAATAATATGTATAACTGTACTAGTTTAAACCATAGATGATAAACGTATACGGATAAACACGAAAATGGGTACGACTATAGGTATAATTCAATAAGTTTTCTTTATTCTATCTTAAATAATATTATCGCGTTACCACAACATAACATAGAATAACATTTAATTATTATAAATGTAAATGTATTAAATATATTCAATCGTAATAATTGTACTTACTATGCTTTTAATATATTTTCCAAATAATACTTCAAAATTGCAATCAAACTTGGTGGATAACTTTGTTGAATAGAGTCGTTTTAATTGCCTACCATTAAATATATAAACGAGTGCAGCTTAATTACTTTTTTACGCTTAGGCAATAAGTACATCAATCACCAATAACAGTCTATAATATAATTAATAATTATTTAGTTACGCCAGTTGCTTCTATTAGAGATCCAGTGATTCTCTTTCATTTTAACTTGGATTTTTCTATTCACATTAGCACTTATATTAAACAAGCTTTTAATTTGCTGGGATTTATTAATAGAAGCATAATTAATTTTAAAAATACTAACGCTCTGCGACTATTATACTTTTCTATTGTCAAATCTTGAATTTGGGTAAATTTTCTAGTCACTATACACATAAGAATCTTATTTAAAATGTTCAACATACATTTTTAAAACTATTATGTTTTAAATTAAATATGCATATTTAAAGAGATGCAACTTGTAGATTATCCAATTGAGACTTACATCTTGGAAGTTGAGAAGAAATGTGGATATTATTTCCATTTATGACATATTAAATGGCGATCTTGATTCTCAGGGATTATACTATCTTTGATTGATTAATCACCGCTAAATAAAAGATAACATATTTCACTTTTCACAACTTTATTAAAAATATATATATAATATATTATTTAAATCAAAACCCAGATTAGTAAACCATAATTGTAACAATACACGATTGTATTTTTATATATTTTTTTTTCTTTTCGTACAATTAGGCATTATTAATGATTTTACTAAAATAATATTATAATATCAATTTAATTATACACCATTAATATACATAATAATGTTTTTTTTTTAAATATATATTATTAAGGTATGTTTAGTTAAAAGAAATAATTCGTTATTTAATTATACCGGATAATGAGTAATGGCGTTCCATAATATATTTTCACTAAACAATGCATATAATATTTCAATATTCCTCTTAAAACAAAATAAATATAAATATCTAACTAATAAGTGTTATATATATATACAAGTATATTTAAAAAAATTGAATTATAAACAATGTAGGTATTTATATATTATGGTTATAAATGAGGAACAATATAATATAATAGAATGAAACTTCCGTATAACAAAGTCGCAAGAGGAACAAAAAAAATTCGTAGTGTAGAGGAATTTTTAAATAAAATTAGGTACATAATTTTGTTTATGATTACATATTTCATATTCTATATAGTACGAGAATTTAAAAAAAAAATTTAAAAATGAACATTAATACAATATCATATTATAAATCTTATTATCTTATTATATATTTATCATATTAAATTCTGAACGAGGTGAGGAATATAATATTGATTTTACAATCATGTATTTTTTTTTTTTTTTTTGTTTCTGTCATCACGTTTTGGAGTAGAAATAATGTTTTGATTTTTAACTTCTGCCCCTCTTTGAAAAGGAAAACTCATCTAGCTGGTACTTAGGGGGTCAAAAGTAAAAAATGTCCAGTAGTTTTCAAAAGTGTCAGGAAAAACCCTAAAAAAGTAACGAAAAAACAGGAATTTTTACGCGAAATCAGTTTTTGACAAAATCGATTTTTTTATTTTGCTCTAACTCAAAAACAAATCATTGTAAATACTTAAAATGTTCACCAAATATTTATATTAGCGTTATCTATTTACGATTAAATTTTCAAAATATTTTGATCTTTTAAGCAACTTATAGAAAATTGACATTTTCGACTTTTCTAAGCTTTTGTTTTTGAAATAAATATAAAAAAAAATTGGCTATCCAAAAAATCTTTAAAATGTTATATAAGATTTATTATAAGTTGTACTTATCGTAGTAGAAAAAAAACAAAAATAGTTAGTCACAATTTTTGTTTATAAGCATTTTATGTTCAAATGTTTACGAAATATATTAAAATTGCGAAAATTTGCAAGGAATTTTGAAGTTGAAAATTCACAACATTTTTGTGATTTATATATAAGGTTAAAAAACTCAATACAAGGTTATCCATAAGTTTTCCTTCAAGTAACTATATAAAAAAAAATTCCAGCGTCAATATAGAATAAAATTTATGAGCGTATAAAATTGAATGTTTTACGAAATCGCGCCAAATAACGATATATTACAATTTAATTATTGGTAATAATATAATATATCCTACTAATCATCATTGACTGGCAAATCATCTCCGTTCAGAATTGTTTTTCGTGTACAATAATACATGTCATTGCATTCAAATTTAACACATTCATTATAGTGACCAGTGACCTATACTCTCCATCTCTACTTATACAGCAGAGCGATACCCACTTGGCCACTTGCCCGCCTTTTTTTAGGAATATTACGGCTTATTATCTATTTAGTTTATTATTGGGAAATAATTAGTAAGTTATGTTTATTTATTATTTTTTATAAATTGTACTTTTAGATTTTGTTTACAAAAACGGGTTTGTTATCAAATAGTTTATTCGTTATGTAAAAACATCAGATTCTTTATAAACAGATTAATTTACGCATGATTAACAATAAAAGTCGTGATTCTCGAAAATAATTCGTTAAACAGAAATTTTTTTTAAATTATTGAAGCTATAGTTATATGGAAGTTTTATTGTATAAGGCGTAGTTAATAATTATTGTTAAGCTATTAAAAATATAAATTACACATTACCAAAAATACATATGAATACTAATACATAACTATACGCCTTTATAATACTGTGTTGTGAATTACTAAAATACTTCTAAAGTGATTTATGTACATTTATTTACTAATGACCATTTCGTTGAAACGAAATAACAATATATTATAAAAAATAAAACCGAGGAATTCGTTGTGCTGTCTAATATATGTAGAGTGGTTCTCGTTATTGAAAAGTCAATGTAAAAGATGAGTTAAATCTGTATTCAATAATAAATAATTTCATACAAAATACGAATCTCAGTGGAGACAGTCTGTTAGCATAATATTTTGTTTCTAAGCTTAACGATATTTTGCTATACATACATTTATAGTAACTCTCATAAGAAAAAACTATGAGGAAGTATTTTTGATATTTTTTGATTGGGATATTAAAAACATAAGAGGAACTTTGTATTTAAGTTTCAAGTTTTTTAGCTACGTGAATTGAAAATAAATTTAAAAAAGTTGAAAATTAAAAATGTCTATGAATAGCAAAAAAAAAATAAAGACAAAATGTGTTTTAACATTTCGGCATTTCGCTTTGTCTTTTAAACGCTAATATTGTGAATGTTTGGTGCAAATTTCAAGTTTTTTTTGCAGTTATACATTTTTAATATAGATAAAACAAATGCGATTTATTCGAAAATTGGTTTAGCAAAAAAATGTCTGTGTTCTTTTAATTGTTTTTCTCCATTATATTAAACAATCGAAACATTTTTACTGCTCAAAAATGTGGTGAAAAACAAACACAAAAACTACTCGTTGTAAAATTAATTCATTCATTGATCCGCTCAGAATATAGGTACATGTAAGTATATAGTAAATAGTAATTACTTTGCAAAATATGTAAGACATATACCTATAGTTGTTTAAGTATAATTATATCAGTATGAACTATAGATATACGTATAATATTTGTATCCATTATCTAAATATGCCGATACAAATTGCTACTTCAATAGAATGATTAACTTTTTTCATATTATTTTACTGAGACTTGAGATAATTGTAAGTACCTGATATATTTTATTTAATTAAATAATAATAATAAAAAAAAAATAGAGAAAATAAACATCGTGGAGTTTTTTTCGGAACATAAATAATCAATTTACTAAACACGAAAAAATATACTGAAAGACGGTAGTACCGAGTATTCCCTAATGCCTCTTAAAATATTACCGCGGTACTGAATTACAAATTACAGTAGTACACATTAATCTAGTTCACGAATCTTTACTGTAAAATAAAAACTGAGAATTCTCATCAATATTTTGACACAGTTATATTTCTATTTTATTATCCATTTAGGCTATGGACGTAATAGCTGTTGGAGGTTATATAAGTGGTTTGATCGTTTAAAATTCAAACGTGTTTTCTCTAAATGTACACCTACTACATACTAGTACATAACATAAGTATGAAGTACATAAGTAAGTATTTTCATTATAATTCGTATCAGATTTGTAGCTATTATATTGTTTAATTTCAGTTATTTATTAGCCATATACCTATAAATAGGTATAAGGTATAATACAATATATAGTGTGTTCAACGTTAAAGGTAATACAAAATATTTCAAACGCATGATATTGAATTTAATTTATGGTTTTTTTTACTGTATAGACACTTACATCTGTTTTTGAAAAATTTTAATTTTTAATAAAATTATCCACGTACGTATGCTCAACAAAACATACATTTATTTTTTACATATAATTTTAACTTCCCTTTTTGAGTTCAAATTGGAATTACTTTAAATTTTTAAGCAACTTTTGTTTATAAAGTTTTTTTTCGATCTTAAACATTGATGGTGAGGTAAATTTTTGATTTATACATGTTGTATTTATCAATCTTTTAATAAAAATTTTTAACATAAGATTCTACGTACGTTCTATGTTTCGTGTGATTTCTATTGTTTTTTTAAGCTCAGGCGTGGTTAGGTCGTATGTGTCATAAACAAAGCACATTTACATTATTTTCACCAAATTATCAACTCAAATCTCTAGTGCGTAATACAATTTTGGTTAATAACCTAAACAAATCTACACACATTTATACAATTAATTTCACACTCTTATTTTATTTTTCATTAAATACATTTTTATGTTATAATGAAACAACTAAATTATTAATAATAAAACATGATTTTAAATTTTTACCAAAAATATCTTTACTCTTGTCGATTTTTATTTAACCAGGCCTAAAATTTTAAATGTACTTTAAAATACTTAATGGATTTGAATATTTATTTATTTATTCTAAATTTACTCATATTTTTATAGCAAAAATATATTAAAATATATTTTTAAATGTGTTAGTAAAAAAGCAGATATGTTGTTGATTTTTGGCGAATTAATTAATTAGACATTCTCGTGATACAATAAAAGAGTATGCTGATCGGTACCCAGATCGATATCATCTACTTCATAATTTTTTTTGCAAATTGATATGAAATGATATATCATTATTAAACGAATTGTTATAAAAATAATTCAATATAATATGAGATCTTATAATTTTAATATTAATTTAAAATAATGTAATATATAATAAGATGGAATAAAACATGTTTATATTATAGTAGATAATACTTAGACTAGAATAAATGTACATCCTAATGTTTCCAAATATTCTTATGAATTTATTATATTATGATAACTAATATACGGTACTAAGCAGCAATATAATTTTAGATAAATTTGTGCGTTATTGATACATAACAGTGAGTGCGGTATCGAACAGTTTGATTTTGAAAAAACTGTGTGGAATTGAAGAATAAAAGTGTGTGGATTTGAACGACAAACTTTTTTGAAAAATGTGTGGTTATGACGACCTTTGAAAATTACAATTCTCTGAAAGAACTGGTGGTAGTGATCAGAGATCACAAGTACGCAAAACCAATGGTCCATGATGATGACGATTTAATGATATTTATATTATAATATCGTACATTAATTTAAATTCTCGTTCTTCCATACGACATTTGGAAAAAGAATTTAATTTGTCTGTTGGGAAAAGTGCACTCAATTAAAAGGTAGATAAGTGAGTACCAATAGTACCACTCTGCTGTACATTAGGTGTCGAGTGGGTCACTAATCATTATTATAATTTATAAGTGTGTTAAATTTGAATTCAATGATTTATCGTTGTATACGGAAAACGATTTTGAACGGAAACGGTCCTATATCACCAAGTTATATGTTTTTTTCTGATAAAGCTGTTGATAGTCAAAACATTTAAACTTGAAGTACTTATAAAAATTAGGTAATTTAGCATTACCGTAGAATTTTTTTTTCATAATAAGTTGAAAAACTAATAAATTTTCTTATATTACATCTTTAAATCTTAAGGCATAAAAACAAACATTTTTATGAATATCTTAATACAAAATAAAATAATTTACTAATTTTCACGATTTTTATAAATTTTGTCAAAATTCAAAATTTAAACTTTGAACACTTATAAAAAAGTATTGTGGCTATAGATTTTTGATATTTATTTAACTGAGAAATTAGTAATTGCTGATTTAATTTCATTAAATTTACAATAATTTCTACCTACTACCTAGTAAATAATTTTTAATCAACTTATATGAAAAAAAAAAACTAAATAAAAATATTAAATATTTAGATAATATGAACATTTCGTGAAAATTTCAAGTTTTTACGGATATTCGTTTTTGAGTTTGGTAGGTACATAAAAAAAATATTGATTTTGTTGAAAATTAAATTTACGTAAAAATTCCCGTTTTTATTAAATTGTTCTTCTATTTTCCCAATTTGAAAACCACCTCTATTTTTAAAAATCAAAGCATTTTATTTATAACACATCGTGTTTACTATTTCGTGATACCTTTGTCATTGAAAATACTTTATATTTTATATATGTATATTATACTTATTAGTTATAGACTATAGTTATAGATTTATAGGTATATATTGTACTTATATATTATACTAATATACTATGCACCTACGCGCATAAGCGGAAATTAGGTGGAATAGTGGGCTGAGCATTATAATGTGTTCTGATGTTCATTACACATATAGCCTCATAGGACGTATTACTGTATTAGAGCCACTAGCAATTATTTAGCTGTTAAAATAATTTAATTATGACCAATTTAATATCTGTTCAAACAAAAAAAGACAATTATATAACATAATAAGTAAGTACCTACCTATAATATATGTATTTCAGTACAATATACCGATTGGCATTAAAAAAAGTATCAAGTATAATTATATCTAAAACAATAATTTATAGTATATTTACTATTTAGGTGCTTTATAATTTTGTGGGACAGAGAGGCTAAGACCTGTACTTTAAACTTCTGGGGGGCTTAGCCCCCTAAGGCTCCCCGGATTCCCGTCTATGCCTATACGCGTATAGTGCGTATAGTATTGCAAATTGTGTTGTATCACTTGTTTACTACCTACTTGATTATGTAGGTATAAATTTTACCTACCCACCTACATATCAGGGGTGGATCCAGACCAAGATAACAGAGGGGGGGAAATTTTTAAAGGGCACACATTAATTTTTATAAAGTATTTATTTAGGTACATACATATGTTACTTTCCACAGTCTCGTACAGAACAAAAAAAAAATATTTTTTATAGTTATAGTAATAAAAAAATATATCACTATAATTTTGTTACCCTTGAAGTATAATTATGTCAAAAACTAAAATCAGGGACTTCAAACATTTTTTTGAGAGAGAACGGGGGGGTGGGGCGATCACATCCCCCCCTGAATCCGCCACTGCTACATATGATAATATTCTAACAAACGAAATCTTTAAGAAATCATTTTATTTAATACAAGTTAATAATAATATTGCGATATTAAAGTTAACCTGCAAAGATAAAAATAATATGAAAAAGAAAAAAACTTTAAAAACATATTTTATTTATTTATTTAGAGAAATAACTTATTATCTATAACTGACTATAAGATAAGATTTGTTGGAAATACTTAATAGGTACCTACCAACAATATAAGTTTAAAAGTATAATCTCTTGAAAAAATGTCAAGTCTTCAAATCAAAAATCACTATATGTAGTAGGTATGTATCTACTCAAATAATTGAAAATATTTCAAAATAAATAGGTATACCTTATATATAAATTATGACTATGACAGACTGACTATCTATGACCTGTATTTAATAATACACATAGTATCAAGCTAACAAAAATATAATTGCGATTTTTTGTTTTGTATTATATAATATAATTATCCTACTATAATAGTTAGTAGGCACTAAAGTGAAACCTCTATTTAGGGAACAGCCATGGGAAATCAAGAAATTTCCACTATAAAACCTCTACATAGTGGACATTTGCAAGGAATAAAAAAATGCCAACTCATTATAGGAAGGCGCTATTAGATTAAAATTACTAAGTACACTAAAAATAATTGATTTTATAAACATACATATTAAAAATTGTATTATTTATTACATAAATTTATTTATTAAAATTTATAAAAAATTGTACCTACTGTGATATATTAACTGTTAATTGTTATTATTAATATGATTCAAATCTAACTCTAAAAATGCTCCATCCGATATCTTCTTTTCATTTTTCTACCATGCTCGACGTAATATTTTTTTTCAAATTAAACGCATCTTGTAAAATGTCATTCACCTGCATTTTTTGTTAAACGAAATATTTTTTAGATCAATTAAGTATAAACAATTAAAATGAAATGTTTTAGTTTAGGTACCTACCAATCTACCGGTGATTTTCTAATGCAAAACTGTTCAACTAACATTCGTACACTAAGATTTTCCTATTTATTATTTACTTATAAAAGATAAATAATAAATATAATATTTTTATTACTTAAGTATTTTTGATGTGCACACGTGTTTTGTATCCATTTATGAGAGGTAATATCTTTAATTTTAGTACCAGTTTTTAGTGTTCATGTCCACCATAAAAATATTATAATAATCCCTATTTATACTAATATACATAGCCAGATAGCCTACATTTTTGCAAAGGAATTTAAATGTGTCCACTTTAGGGAAGTGTCCATTAATAGAGGTCTCACCATATTATGATATGTATTACTTACTTGTATGGCTGTAGAAGAATATACTTATAATTATTAATTGTTGCTCGTTTGTAAACATAATTGTAAAATGCCAAAAAGAAAAAAATGTTCGTTCCACCGTGATGAATATAAAACGCAATTACAGTTTTAATTACACAACTATTCGAAAACTAACTAGGCAGGACAGGTATTTACATAATATATAGAAGGTATTCATTATTATCTGATACGTATTGTTGTTTAAAATTAAATAACAATATTTAATTGAAGAGTACAATATAATATAATGTTCAAATATCCAAACAACGTGCTCTGACCCGTATTGTATGTCTTATATTAAGTACTTACTACTTAATGTCGACCATGAATTCGTCACATCCCCGTTTTCGTGTGTAATTAAAGGACAGAAGTTAACGGGTCTGCAAAAGGTCCGCACGCGAGACTCAAAACTTTACGAAATATCAAAGGAATAAATACCCAGGTCAAGATGCATCAGTGGACAATTATTTAGCTTGACTTTATTTACAAAGATAAATGACTAGGTATGAATGGTATGATGGTTACATAGGTACTAATTTCTTCTACTTTCGTGAATGTTTTATTTCGTTTCAATCGCCATGTCTAAATGACTCATAGTAAGTTTAAACGCATTTAATTTAAACTGTGAGGGTAATAACATGGATATAACTTGTGTCATTATATAGGTACAATTAGGTTTAGGTATATGCCATAGTTACTAGATAAGTAAGTGTCTGATTTAGTTGCAACAAATGGTTCTGCATTATAACCAAGACACGTCTTCCTGTTTTTAATTTACATAACAAGCAATTTTCATTTTCATTTTTTCTAAAAGTTCTAATCCATTTTGATCTTAAATAATATTAATATATTACATAAACAATTATTAATAAGCATCTTTATTTAATTATTATTGGACATTGGTATTCAGTTTAGTAAATAAATACCGTTTCAATGGTATAAGTATTTGCTGCATGTTGGCCATACATTTACTGACAGAGTTTTTGTCTCCCACAACATAGGTATCTACACCAGATTTCAGAATAAAAAGTGCTAAAAAGTACTCTAGACAAATCAATATGTTTCTCAGTTTATTATGCTTTGGAGTTTAGACGCAACTCTTAACTTTTTCATATCACATTGAGTTCATTTATTAATGATAGCTATCTTATGAACTTAAAATATAAAATGTTGACATATCAGTATGGTTTTACAGTTGAAAGTACACTAATACTGAAAAATAATTTGTACTGTAATTTAAAATAATTATGATTTATTTTCAGTACATTTCAACAGTAGTTAAAATATAATACAATAATAATTCACACGGAGATACAAAAAATAAAATTGTAAATTCGTTTTGAAAACTTTGTATCCTTACAAAATAATTGGTAATATCATTTTGTTGCGATATAGTTAATTAATTTAAAATGACTTATAACTAAAAAATAATAATTGCCATTTACATAAAATAAATAAAATAAGTTTCTGTAAGCTTAAATATTAAACAATTTAGTCAATATTACACATTTCATCAAAATCACAGTTTTGAATTTCGGTTGAAAATAGTTGTTTAAATTTGTCATAAGAACAAAGGCCATCCTCGCAACCATTAAGATGAACAACTCTTTCTTGGTGTAATGTTAATATCTTAGTTTCATTATTATTACACCTGCAAATAACAAGAATACAATTGCATATTATACATAATATTATGTCCACCAATCATAAATCCCAAAAATTAATAAATCCAGTACTTGTATAAAACAAATGCAATATTTGAACCAAAAGGATCAATTTTTGAAGTTCTCCACTGCCGATTCTCCATTTCAATATAGTTGTCATGTTTTAATTTATGGTCATCTTTATAAAGACCTAACAAACCAAGCATTTTTAAAATTGTTCCTGAATGGGTAAAATAGAAAATACCATTTTTGCTAGTTAAATGTTGATCACTATAAGGATAAATTAAATAAATTAGATTAAAAATATTTAAATAACTATTAGTCATAATTGCTTACTCAAAATAATTAATTGCATCTTTTAATAAGACACATGCTTGTTTGTATGATAACTCGTAAGCATAACCATCTATCAAATAGTGCTTCAAATCTTCACTATATTCAAAAACCTACAAATTATAACTTTTATTAAATGGATGATTTTTTTAACTGAAAAAATACAATATTTATTAAAAAGTATTAGCTGTTTATAGTTTTAAGTTTTGTGTATCATAGATGTTTTTAAAAAGCTAGCTAATACTTGTCTTTACTTGATGAGTACTTACTATTAAAATAATCATCTTGTAAGTATTCAAATAGTATTTAATAATAATTATATATTTAAAATGAATTACCATTAAATCAGATTTATTAAAAATTGAACACCATGGTGAAACTTTATTTTTCTCCCAAGCTGTTTCAAAAGCACAGTATGTATACATATTCTTGGCATCATCTTAAATAAATAATTATATTTATTTTATTTCTATAAAAAACAAAACTAACTAGTATAAATACTAACTAAATGTTAATGTGTAATCAAGTCCAAGTCTCGAAGATAAACTTTTTAAAGTGTTGTTAGTTAATTGACTTTCTATAAACTGCTGGTATTCGACTGATGCTGTAGAGGATTTTTTAACGTTCTTTCTCCATTTTTGGCAAACTTTATAAAACTAAAAATAGTTACGACATAATTTTAAAGTGATTATTTATATAATAAATATTTATCAGCACAAGTTATATAGTAATGTATTAAATCATATTAACTATGATGTCAATAAAAATAACTTGTTAAAATATGTAGCAAGATGTGTAGTCATAACTAAAAATATACTTAAATAAGAATTTTGTCAGGTATATAGTAATCTGTATGACTGTATGTTTTAAAATATAAAGACAAAAATAATAAATAATTTAATTTGAAAATAAATCTGAAAGAAAGATTAAACCGTACTAGTTTAAATGTCTTCAAGTAAAATACTTACTAGATATTAGATAGTATATTATATAATGTTTTAAGTTTATTATTTAATATTAATGTAGTAAATAAATAACTTACTCTTAATAATGGATCTTTAGCTAATGGTTTTTCAAATAATACTTTCTTAACCTCATTGCGTCCAAACAACCCCGTTGCAAATTGTTCAGCACTTACTTTAGTCCTTTGAGTATCAGTAAATCTAAACTATAAAAAAAATATTTTAATAAAAAGTTACAAAATAAATAATAGTTGGATAATAGAGATACTTTACTAAAAAGTTAGTATTTTCATATGGTTGATTCAATAAATTGGGGAATCTAAGTTGCATACGTTCGGCAATTGCAAAAAGTTCATCCTCTCCTTCTTTGGTTAATCGCTTTTGATCATCTATTTCTTTATGGGAAGTCCATGACTTTATTTCATCTTCATTGCATAGTTTGCCTGAATTTAATCAAAATTCAATTTTACTTACATTTAAACTAAATTGCATGATCATTATTAATTAAGTCAAGTAATTTTCTATAAAGACTATGCATAGGTTCACAGTACAAAATAATATTCTAATTTTTAAATTTGAAAATAATATTTTTAGTTACTCACATTGTTATGTAAGGCAAAAATCAAGATTAATTCATAAAGTATTTAAACATTATTATGTTTGGTACATTACACTGAATTGTAAATGACAAATTAAAAACACACTATTTATACAACAAAAATAAAATACTTATTAATTTATGATGCAGTAATGGCCAAGTTTTTAAATTTTAATATCGATCAATAAAAATAAAATGATTTAATCAAAATTAATTATTATTTTTTATTTTTTAAATTAGTGCTTACATTTGTAAACATATTAACATACATTTAATAAATAAATTAAAATGTAAAAATAAAAAAATTGAATAAAAGAAATGATATATTAATATATTTTGCATTGAATCTTTCTTATTAACATCTAACATAGAAAATTTAAAATAAATCCATTCTACACAAGTAAAAAAAAAAAATTAATTTAATATATATACATTTAAAAAAACCTATGAAATTCTACAAAAAATATTCTTAGATTTCAATACACTATAATATTATAAATTACAGATTTACAGAGTAAAATGGATTCTTCTTAATCTAAAATACAATTTGCTGTTATACATTAGTAAGATGGAATCAGCACATGTTGACACAACTTTAAAAAAATATATTTATAGAAAATTAATTCTATATTGGTACTAAATATATTTTAAGTTTAATTATATTATACAATGTGTATACCTACACTCAATCAAATTGTTTACGATGTCTTTATGAATTTCAGGTAATCTGTTTTTGACAAACTGATCTAATTCCTTACCAGGTGTCCTTGTACCGTGCCTTTGAACTAGCCAAATTTTCCATGCTATACAACCTTGAGTAAAATTAAATTAATCAAATCAAAAGGCTCACATAAAACTTACGTTAAACATACAATATTCATATATTATAATTTATAATTATATTTATAATTGAAGAAGCAAAATACCTACTTACCTTCAAAGTTGTACGGTTCTGTATTATGGTTGGCCACAAATCTGTATGGGGTTTTTGATGACAAATGATCAAAATAATTACTGTACAAACCATTACACTGGTTTTCACTTTGTATATGGCCAATCAAACTGCACAATGCTGTTATGGCTAAAACTAACATGGTGTGAACAATATCCACAGGTGTCTAGCCTTAGAAGTAAGTAGGTAACCGACAAAAAATAATCGTAAGACCAATGATATATTATAAAAAATCTAATTTAAGTAATAATTCACCTAAATACACTCATTAAAGCACTCTACATACCGACTAAATGACAAATGTAAGACTTAATATTCCACAGCACACAATCATACCTTTCGCAACAGTCAAATGAGTAAGTTACAGCACAAGACAGTGTAACATATTTTAACACATTATTACTGCTATAATTATATAGACATTAGTTTTACTACACAGTTCCTTCTTACCACCTACGTAACTCACATACTGCATAATTTATTTAGAATTGTAGATAATATTATTTTATGTAAATAATAATAAATATTTGCTTATTGATGATAAGTGATAACACAACGGCTTTTTGACATTGAGTAATGTTATGTACAGTTTAAATATATGTGTATTCACCTTGATCTTACGCACAGACTATGAAATCTATTCAGCTCAAAATCATATTACATCACGTTTTATCCATTTTATGATTTGAGTATAATATTAAGGTTTGTGGGTTTCAACGTTTCATTCTTATTTCTTTTACCAGTATATAATATGATTAAAGCTTGTTCTAAGATAATATGCGGTGTATGATATTTTTATCATATTATTCAGTATTCACGGCCATGGACACAGCTGATATTTAAGAATGAGTATTTTTTTACTGTACTTGTGTGCAGTTGGCATAGATAATATATATATATATATCTTATATTATCTATGGCTGTTGGCCTGTTGCTAGGGATCATAATATCAAAACATTGATATCACAGAATTCTAATTATTCTATATTATCACAGAATATTTGTATTATTATTAACATTATCCGTAGACTTAAAAAATAATTTGCATGTACACAATAATAATATTATAAGTCTATGACTTTATGATATTATCGCCGAAAAACTGTGCATTTACCAGTTCATTGATCACAAATCGATTAAAATTATTAAGTTTTGGACTCAAGTCTTGGATAATTGACTTTTCAAGTGTTTTATATTTTTATGGTTTAATTCAATAATTATTATACAAATACGACATTAAACCCGTGTTGTCTAATTTTACTTCAGGTATATATGCAATAACTTCGACCATCATTAATAATTATTATTTATTAAAATATTAATGATCTGCACATAAAAATGTCATAAATTTGTTTGCATTTTGCACTTAGAGAGTTGAACACGTCATGCACTAATCATCATGAATCGCTTTCTTTTTAAAAGTACTCAATATGCAATGAAAACTAAGCTTGTACACGATGTAAAAAATATGACTTTCAGACACGAAATTATAAATACCAAAGGTAAGGTGTTTCATGTATAAGATATTGTAATATCACTCATGATTAATCCTGAATTTTCTGATTCCATTTACATGTTTATAAGCAAATAATTTAAATTAAATCAAATCAAAAATAATTATAAGCAACATTTTTTAGAAATGTATAGGCTCCTATTTTACAGTGTGTTGTTTTTACATATAATATTTAGTAAAGTAATAATAGAAGTTATAATATGTTTTATTTATTTTTTCCAGGAAATTTTGTTATAAAAATTCAATACAAAGTAATCGACGGTTTATTTGTTTTATATCATACTGAAGTACCTGTAGAACATAGAGGTCATCAACTTGGATATTTAATTTATCAAGTAAGTAGGTTAAACTAGCTATGTGTTGTGAGCATCTAATGTATTATTTAGTTTTGTTAAAAGTAATAACTTAGACTATAAGTATTATCTGTGGTGTATATAGTACATACTCATAGCAATATTTATTGAAGAATTTGTGTACAGTAAATATTTTTTTTTTTATTGAACCATTTACTTACTAAGAAGTAAGCAATTAATTTTCTAACAGCAAGAAAACATTTTTGGAAAGTATGATATTTACTTAAAACATTATTAAGGTGATATATCGAGTATTATATCATGATATTTATCATTGATTTACTTATTAGAAATAAATTTATAATATTTGTAAGTAACATAATAATTTATTAGTATAAAGAGTATACAATCATTAAACCTTTTTAAACACTGCATACTTACAGTTATTTTGATTAAAACTAAATAACTAAATTATATTTGTATTATTTTTCTTTTGCTCATTCATATTTTTAAATATTTTTAAATATTTTTATGATATACTTGATTACTTATTTCTAAAGGTCTTTATTTTTTTTTTTTTTAGGAGGTGATTGACTACTTGGTCCAACATAATATTAAAACAGCTTTATACTGTCCTTTCCTGATAAAATGTCTGAAAATATATCCAAATGAAAAAATGAATATCATTAAAAAGTTACCTACAAATAACAAGCTATCATTTTAAAAATGATAACTCCATTATAATTAAGTAGTATAGACATAGGATTATCAAGTGTATTTAGTACACTAAAATATATATCCATTGTTTACAAAATAAGATAAAATGGATTTAGAACTCATACAATATTACCTTAGAACAAAATACTTCTCTAGTGCTCAAATATCTGGATTCAAAGCTATACAAAATAATCTAAATAGTTCAGTCTACCAGCTCTATTATGGTATATCATTTGTTCTTCATAATAAACTGTCAAAAGGACTGACCATACTTGATGCTCTTGCAAAACTTACTGATATTGGATTAGCTTCTACGCTAGTTATGATCTATGCCCATAAACAATTTGAGGTATTTACATTTTTCAATTATTAACTTTATTTGAAATTTGTTATATCATATCTTTTTCAATACTACAGGATCCTGATATCAACACAATAAATATGTTAGAACTCACAGTCACAGAGTTCAGTTATTCAGAAGTAGTACTGTTTCATGCTGCAAATGTTATGTTGCTATGTAATTGTCTTGAAAAATCAAAAACTTACGTTGACCAGCTTTTATCTGAATATCCAAGTTCAGCCGATGGTTATTTAATTAAAGGTTGGTTGGAACTTAAAGAAAACAATCTTAAAAGTGCAAGAAACTGCTTTAAAGCAGTTCTATCACAGGTAAGTTGTTTTTTCAACATTAATATTTATTTATTAATTTAAGTATTTAAAATATTTTAGAAAAATGATTCAATTGGAGCATATCTCGGTGAAGCTGCAACTTTAGATGTGACTGAAGCTATTCATATCTTAAATCAACTTATTGTTAAATTACCTGACTTTTTACCGCCTTTTATTGAGAAGTTAAATCTTTACATAAGTGTACAAAAATGGTCTGATGTTATTGAAACTGCTGATCGTGTATTAGGCATAAATTCAGACTGCCTATTAGCTATAATGGTTAGTTAAAAGATTTTTAAAAGATTTATGTAGTCTTTTATAACTTACTATACCTATTATTTTACTTGCAATGATACTTATACAACTACTTTTAATTATTTTCAGTCAAAAATTCTATATAACATTGCTGTTGCTGGGAAATATGTAGAAATACCTAACCAGTTTTTCAAAACCATTGAAAAATCCGAACCAAGTCCAAATTTATTTGTCCAATGGTCTTCAGCTATATCTCGAACTTGTGGTCAAAATAAAACCATTATCAACGAGTGTATTCGTGCTATGCAAATTGCTGTTGATTTGGAACCAAGTGTTAATAATAAACTAGAACTTGCCTATCAAATATATTTATCTGGACAATACAAGGAAGCAATACAGTTGTATGATGATTTATCTAATGCAGAACCTATTCCTAAAGCAATAGAAGGGATAATTCTGTGTCATATTGAAATGAATGACATAAATGATCAAGTAAACGTTTTTAATATTTTTTAACATCCATCATAATTATAAAAAAAATAATAATCAATGTTATTTTTAGGTTGAAAAACAAATTGAATTGTTAAATGAAATTAGAGGAGAATTAAAATCAAGTGAACTTATATTTATAAATGCATATTGTGCAAAGAATAATGAAGTTAAATCAACCTTAATTAAATTAGCAGTTGAGAAGCAATTTGATTGTATCGCAAACTTGTCATTTGGCACAGAATATTTGATAAAACTTAATCCAAATATGATAATGACTTTTTTGAAACATTTGTCTGATCGTATTTATAAAGAAATTGCCTTAGAGAAGATTTTAAATGTTTGTCCTGGACTTATTGATTGTTGGTTAATGCTTGGAAATATTCAAAATATAAAAAAAGCTTATAAATCACTAGAAAAAGTATTAGAACTAGATCCTACAAATTCAGAAGCTCATCTTATGGTTGCCAATTTGTTAATAAAGCAGGTAAATAGTTATTGGATATTTCTATTATTGGACATAGTCACAACCAAGTACCAAACTCTCCATAGAATGTTTAACCTGTTTAATTAATCTTGTCTCGTGACATTTATCTATTTGTTACTTAATTATATATACTTAATGTAACTAATACCCCTAGAGATTTCTACTTATCTAATTATTTTCTTAATATATATTATCGAATTGTTAAAATTTTATTTTTGTTTTTAAGGGTCATTTTGAAAATGCTTCTAAAAGCCTAGATTTAGGGCTTAGCTATAACTTATCGATTAGCGAGTGGCCTTTATATAATCTATTAAATGGTCTTGTTCATAAACATTTTGAAAGAAATAATGAATGCATTCAAGCATTAGAAAATTCTTTGAATAATTTATCAAGTAATGTATTTAATTGGGCCTGAGTACTTAGATGATAAATACAATTAACAGTAAACTTTGTTTATATTTTAGATGAACATACACTTGAACACAATAATTTAGCTTCTTTGTTTGTTACACTCAGTGAATGCTATTGTATGGGAAAAAATATTAATAAAGCAGTACAAACTGTGAATAATGCGTATGAATATTTGAAAGATACAAGTTATGAAGGAGAAATTAAAATAGCAGAAGCTAAAATTTCCATGTACAAAAATGATACTAAAAATGCTTTAAAGATATTAAATTCTATAAAATCTGATAAAGACATCTTCATTAAAGTATGTTTTTAAATTTATATCTTAGTATTTTATATTATTAAAACTTGTTGTAAATTTCACTATATCATAGCAAGATATATTGTTATAATGTTATGTATTATATTATAATTGTACATGCACTTGAATTAATATCTTAAAAGTATAGCCTTCTTACTTATGTACAGTTAGGTTATACAGTTTTATTTAATTATAATGTTTAAATATTAGGCTCAAAAAATGAAGGCCGATATTGTTATGAAGACTAATCAAGATCTATTTGAATATGCCGAATGCTTCAAAAATTTAGTTGATTCTTTTCCCACTGTTGATAATATGATTGAATTATCAAATGCATATTTAAAAATCCTGGTAAATATATAATTAATTTTACAATAGTTAATTAAATATTTGGAATTGTATGTAATTCAGACATTATTTACTTAGTATTTTTTTTATGTATTATTATAGGTACTATTTTTATTTGGTAGTTTAATTTATGTAAATATTATATTTTATTATACTATAGTTTTGGTTCTTAATTGTAATTATAATAACAAAAATTAATTTAATATTATAGGAACCCGATGAGGCTATTAGAGTGATCAAGAATGCATTGAGTTTAAAGAATGATCCATCTTTGTATATAAAAGTTGCCCAAGTATTAGTTGCAGCACATCAATATGACGAGGCTATTAAATACTATAATAAATCAGGTACTTGAAAATAAAATATTTATTTTTAATTGTTTAAGTAGGCATTTAGAATACTTATGTTTTGATTTTCGTAGGTAATGATGGTGCGTTGGAGATGGCAAATCTATTGATTAAATTGAATCAGTGCGATATGGCAATTAAAGTTCTAAATCAACTTCCATTAGAAGTTAAAGTTATTCCCATGGCAAATGTATGTTTTTTAAACTGTACTTATTGGAATAGAGTAAAATCTCCTAATACAGATAATATAATATTATAGTGATTAATGGAGATCTTACTGTAAACTATTTTTTGATGTACATATCATGTTTTTAATTATTTATAATATTGTATATATTAAATATTTACAGGCTTTGGAAAAAAAAGGTAGATTAGATGAAGCACTTGATTTGTTAAAACAGTGTTCTTACTTAGAAAACCAAGAGTTGAGCACAAGATTAAGTATATTGAGACATAGTGGTGAGATTGCTCATAAGTTAAATCGAAATGATCTTGCTGTTTCTTTTTACAAACAAGCACTTGTCCATGTTGTTGTAGACAGTGATGAAGCAAGTTCATTAAAGATAAGTCTAGCCAAGTTGTATATGCAAGTAAGTTCAAATTTAAAAATATATCGTATAATATACATATAAATCTATAAGGCTTTATCTAGATAAATTATAATAAAATGTAATGTAACATATGGGTGTATTTCAAATCTAAGTTATCAAAATATTTGAACAGACTAACAAAATATAAAAAAATTGACTTACACATTATTTATAAAATGATGTTTATTGTTGGTGTAAATAAATTATGGTTTTTTTTTTTTTTGTAGATGAATGATTGGAATTCGTGTGAAATGATATGTTCTTCATTGCTCAAAGATACAAACAATGATTTAGCATTATTAATTGTAGCCGATTTGTCATTTAGACGCTGTGATTTTGTAACAGCCAAAAAACATTTTTATAAACTTTTGGAAAAACAACCCACCAACTGGGCAGCATTAGCTCGTTTAATAGAAGTCTGCCGTAGAACTGATTGTTTAGAAGAAGTAAAGACATCTATAGCAGTCGCACATAAGAATACTGATCAAGCAGGATTTCATTACTGTTGCGGGTTGTATTACTGGTATGCATCAAATGTCAATGAGGCAATGAAACATTTCAATTTTGCCAAAAACGATGCTGAATGGGGTCAGCAAGCACTGCACAACATGGTTCAGATTTGTTTGGATGAAGCCACGTTAAATTTAAACTTGGCCAATAAACTGATAACAGTATGAACAATAATATAATATGAGCAGTTATGTTGTGTATTAAGATGTGACAAATATATTTATTTCCAGGAGATGAAACCTAATACACCAGAAGAACAAAAAAATTATACCTTATTATCGACTTATGTGTTATTAGAGTCTAAAGAAAAACAATCTGTAGAAAAAGCAATAAATGTGTTTAACGAATTGTCTCAGGAATCGTGCAAGTAAATGTTTTGTGCCCTGTAACTATTTTTTTACAAAATGTTAATGAAAGTGGTTTGCACTTGTAGAATTGCTGCTTCATTAGGGTTGGCAATGGCTTTTGTTTATCAAAAACAAGCACAAAGAGCTAAGACAATTCTAAAAAGAGTTGCTTTGAAAGCTATCTGGCAATTTGAAGAAGCTGAATATTTGGAACGCAGTTGGTTACTTATGGCAGAATTATATTTTCAATCTGGCAAGACCAATGTATGTGTGGAATTGGTTAATAAAGTCCTTGTCTACAATAAATCTTCAATCAAAGGCTTAGAACTTTTAAGTGCTGTGGCAGAAAAGGAACAGAAATATGGTATAATAATATTTTTATAATTTTGAGTACATTTAATTTTTAAAACATTTTACTTAAATTTAGATGATGCTGTGGATTATTATGAACGTGCTTGGGTATTAAGTGGATGCAAGAATTTTAAAGCTGGATATAAGTTAGCTGTAAATTTGTATAAATTAAAACTATTCACAAAGTCTGTCGAAATATGCTTTGATTTAAACCCTTCAAGTCCAGATCAAATTAAGTTGAAAAAAGATATAATGGACAAAGCAAGACTATCATTACGATCACGATAACTAACTGTGTAAAAGTTAATTTATTTTATTATGTTTACTTTTCAAATCACCATAATGTATCATAAAATGTAGTAACTTTCAAAAATAACTGTACTTTTGAGAGATTATATGTTTTTGTCATCTTTTCTTATTTTACTTTAACATATTGATTTTACTAGAATCGTACAGACACACATTGACAAAAAGAAAACATGTTGGTGTTGATAATTGGATATTGCACAATGCTGAATCATTTAATGCAAACATTAAATATTTTTTGATAACTCAATTCTAGACTTTTCACAGAACCCAGATATTATAGTTATAATCTATGGCCTGACGGTAGTGATAAAGAATTGTAGAGTAACAAAATTATTGTTTGCTTTTTACCAATATAATAAATAAGTCATTATAGTTTTATATTGTTTATTATTTTAACAGTACAATATTACCTATATTATTGGAGAATGAGCGCGTAAAAGGGAATAAGGCATTTTTTCTATCGTTACAGTATCTCGTTTAATAAAATGTTAAATGTTCTATGTAAATTTCATAACCAAAATATTTGATTTTTATTATTTTTATATTTTTAAGTCTTTTCAGTCGATACAGTCATACATAAAATAATTTTTTCGTCTCTTAAAAAGTAAGTAGGTAGCAAATTTAACCTGCTTATTCCCTTTTAACCCGCATGCCAGTCAATTATATGTTATATAGGTATGTACTACTTTTTACAAATATTATCGATATGACAACATGATAATTATCTACGAGCTTATCAATTAAACCGTTATTATGTCGGTTTTTTATTTATTGGTTTCCGAGTGGTTGGTGCAGCCGGAGTCGGGGCTTTTGGGGTTTCGATTTTGGGTGGATTTTCTACTTCTGGTTCTTCTTCGGGTTCTTCTTCTTCGTCGCTGTTTGGTCCGAATTTATTCAAAAGCGGTTTGACCGCACCTTCGCTAATAATTCTCGATACTTTACTCGGTATTTTTGCAATGTTGTTTCCGGTACTCACTACGTCTTCGCCTATAGAAATCGGCGTGTCCACAACAGTCCCTCCTAATTTAACTAAATTTTTACCCAAGCTCGTAGATTTTTGCAACGTGGAATACATTGTGTTTGCACCCTGGTCACCGATAACTCTGGCGCTTTTTATTAAATGTTTTGCTCCATTTGTTGATCTGTCACTGAAACTCGACACCAAACCCATACTCTCCCTAGCCACGTCTTTCACATTCTTCGACCGGTCTCGCAAAAATCTTCCAAAAAAGTCGGCTGTATTGTTGGCCGTTTTCAAGAGCCCAGTGAATCTATTTAATAAACCGGCTCCTCGTCTGCTGGCTATCCTCTTCGCCGTTCTTAAAACTCTTCTACCCGATTCTTTTATTGTCGTTGGTTCAGCTTCTGACGATCCCTCTTTGTCTGGATTTGTTTCAGGTTCGCCGTTGGTTGGTTCAGGATTAGTGGGCTTGCTTTCTGGAGTTCCATTTGGTTTTGTTATTGCTCTAGGCTTGACTCTTGGTTTTCCTGATCCCGGATCAACAGCTTCTCTGGGTGTAGGGCTTGATGGATCTGGTTTCTAGATTTCAACCAAAAAAATAAATAAATAGTAATAATTAGATAAATTTTAGTTAATTTAATTTATTTCAACGATATAATAATTAAACAATTGAGATTACCCATTATATTATTATATTCTAATAGAATATTTTTTTAAATACAAAATGTTGAATATTATACTATGAGAACTCCTTCATAATATTCATTTTTTAACTACAGTATACTCTAAACCTGTATATACCATAGGTAGGTACCTACACAACTACTTACCTATTCTTTGAATTGGTATTTATGATAATACCTAGGTAAGTAATTTATTATTTTAAAGTAGGTTTCTATGCCTCTAAGGTTATAATTATAATAGACAATTACTACGACATCTTAAATGAGACTGAATGAATCAATATTCTTACATCTATTTTTATTTATTTTTCTTCGGTTTTCTATTTTTTTTATCATAAACACCTACTTTTATATTGGTTTCATTTTTTCAATCAAATAAACTAAAATATATTTTTTATTTATATTTACCAATGCTGAAATTCCAGTGATGGATACATCAAAAACCTAAAACATATTTATTTATTAATTTTAGTATAATTATATATTATATAGTATAATATGTAGGTATTGAGTAGGTTTATATTATAAATATTTTTTTTCATTTTAAAATGATACATAATTTGTTTGTACAATAAGCATATTATTGTAATTATAGTTCTGTTTACATATTATGGACACTTACACCTCACACAGACACACATGTCAGTTACTCCACTTGAACGAAATAATATTTCGATGAACCTATGATAAAATTCAAAATAAATTTGGACTTAAGTACAAATTATAATCAGCTTTAAAAATCACAGAAATCCCCTTATTTGTATAACCTTTTAACAAATTTTATCCCCGAAAATTTTACACTCATCAAAGAAAGCTCAGACTCTGGTGGACTCGATGCTAAATTTAAATATAAAATATAATTAAAACAATTTACACTGAAGTGTTATTAACCTTAAAAGCTGTTATTGTATCATACACCTAAGGGTATACATTTTAGAATTTTCGAAATAAAAATATCCAAACTTGTTGAAATTTGAAGTTGATATATCTTTACAAAAATTAACAGATTAGGTATCTAGAATAACAACGTATGAGGATTTTTTTATAAATGTTTTAAACTTTTTATACGCTAAATCAAACTATTTAAGTTTCAAAATTATCAATAACTGGCAAAAAAAGATCCAAGATATTTTGAAAATTATTGTGTATAATGTCTAATAAACTTGTACCTGAATATTTGTTTGTAAATTAAAATACCGAATGTTATTAACTGTTTGAATTACTTATAACAGTTATAACAAAAACTGGTTATGATTGAAAATTTCCATGTGATAACAGACATAAAAATTATAAAAACAAAAAAAACACACATAACTGTAAAACCAATATATAGGTATTCATCTTTTCATTCAAAATCTAAAAATGCTACTTTATGTTTGGACAAAAATTTTAAATTTATTTTAGAAAAATGAATGAAGAACCTAGGTATTGTTCTAAATTTTCAAGTCTTAAGTAATATTAAGAAATAAAAATTGTTGTCAAACGTAAAAAAAAATCTACCTATACCATTTTAAAAACTTCTCATAAATGTGTTTAAACATTAGGTAATAAACAATAATAAAAAAAAATTACCTAATATTAAAAAAAAAAGTCGAATTAATAACAAACCTGTAGAATTGTTACAGCTATACATAAAACGAATAGAGTCTTCATCTTGAACCAGGAAAACCAAAAAATATGTCTCCTAAAACTAAATAACTTATATTTTCTTCTTTCTGTGTCCTTTATATATTGTGTTTAAAACATAAAGTTATCGCTATTATACAACAGAACACGTGTTCATAATCTGCTATATTGTTTTATTGTAACCAAACTGTATTTTACATAATTTCACATAATATAGAAAACAAAAAAAAAAAAATAACAAGTAGAGTCAACTATTGTAAAATATAATGAAAAATGTGTAATATTTGTTTCACACAGGTGAAACAAATATTCTGCAAAAATATTAAGGTGTAATTATTAATGTATACAATTAATAATTTTTATTTTTAGAACCTTTTTTATATTATTATTTTCGAAAGTGATTTCGAAGTGGCGAACCTTTTACATTAGCTTATACTAAGGACAACAGGTGACAAGTTTCATAATAGCTCTTTAAAATTTGATAAATGGTCTCGTTATAGTTAGTATACCTATATTTTTTATTTACCTAATAATACTCATTTATCATCAAAATAATAAATATACTATACTATAAAAAATACACTTAAAGTTTTGCTAATTATAATATGGATAAACTTTAGTGTTTTGACTTGATATAGTTTAATTAATTAAGCAAATATACAAAACTATGAGAACTGCTAATAATTGCTATATCATTTTTAAATGTATAAATTTATTATTGATAAATTATTTAATGGTTAGAAGTCACCTCCTTCTCTTGTCTCACATTTAATTCTTGGATATAATAAGTAAAAAATATTTATAATATTTTACCCCCCCCCCTCCATAACTAAAATAAAATACTTTAAGTTATGATACTATTTTTATATACCTACTGATACATAAATATTCTTAGTAATACGTACATTATATGTATATGTATACATAATTTATACTACCTACTTAATTTCACAACTGTCATCTTAGTAGATACAGACCGTCCATCATATTATTATTTTAAGTATTACTTTTTATATATCGCACAATTTATGTTTAACGTGAGTCTTAGCTACTATAAAAACAGGTTAATGGTCAATAATTGATTAAATATTTATAGCTCAAGTATAATGTTTGGTATAGTAATATGTGACTGTTACGTAATAATATTTTATAATTGAGTATTGAACTAATATGTAAAATATTTTTTTTAAACATTTACAAGAAAATAATGCCACTGGCGATTTGGACATAACAATAAATGTAATTATTGGAAAATATGTCATATTGAAAAACAATAATTAACATAAATTGTAAGTTGTAATATACTTAACTCCAGGCTTAAGACTTCTTCCATTTGTAAATATTTTATGGATAATTTAATGAATATAGTATAATGAATAGTACTATGCATATAGTCAAATAAAAATCTTATTTGGGGTATGAGAAATCTAAACACAACATTATTTTTTGTATATTTTTGAATATTTTAAGATTTTTGATTATTAAAGTGATGCAAATTTAAGTATTTTCTAGCTATTTAGCATTTTTCTTTAATTTACTATTCTTCAGAACAATAAAAAATATGTATTTTGTTCGTAACAATGAATGTATGACAATTAAAATATCTGTATTATATACCAAGACCAACGTTGTGTGCTTTCCACGCTTTAAGTTTTGCACTCCTCGTCAATGAATCCATTATACATAATTTTATATTAGTTCGATATGTTTTTGTTAAGTGTATGATATCTAACTCGATGGTCGATTCTTTTCGTATCAATTTTCGGTGTTTCCACAAGGTTGACATTTTTCGTAAATATTGCAATAATAATAATAATAATTACGATCACACGGCGGAATAAGTAGGCAATTTAGCTACACTACTACCGTGGATCAATACAATTGCTTCAGTGTCTCATCATAACATAATCATAATAATATTATTGGATCTTTATATTATTATTATGTACGGTATGTTCTATGTCGTCTGTTAAATATTAGTGTTATTTTATACAGTGTTTTCGGATAGTTGATGTTTTTCGTTATATCGCTTACGATCGTCATTGTTACTATATTTATATGTCATTATAATGTATGAATAACTTTACAGACTTACTCAGATTAGTCAGATTTAAGCAATAGTACAACACGTTTATAATGTATAATACGTCCAGTGGCGAACGCCTGTAGCGGGTTTTGAAAGTTTTTCTCTTCGACTTATTATCAACTTCTTCTCTATGCCATACACTTCGTGCAGCATTCACTTGCAAATTCTCTGTATTGTATTGTGTCTTGGCCGTTTTTGGTTACTCAATATCACTTCTAATCACACCAAATACTATATTGTAATCCGATCTATTTTCGCTGTCTGATTCATTCGGATCAGTAATCTCAGTAGTCTACAACTTCTTCGACATTACTGTTAACATCATAACCGCCTCTACTCCCGTGTTTAATGAAAAAAATAGATGGCTTAACCGTAGTGTTAGTGTTTTATATTATATAATATGTATTAATATCTTCAACACTGTTAACGGAGATGTATTATTATTATTTATTTCGAATAAAAAAAAATCTTATTGGTTTATATACTGTTTTGTGTGATTTTTTTTGTTGAATATTTTATATTTTATCATATAATTTTTAGGTGTTTTTTATTTTGTAAACAACTGGTTTACAAATATTTTAGATAATTGTATACAATAAAAAAAAATACATTCATTGTCGTGTAAAATTATATACCAATATGTTAAAATAATTTTATTAAATAATAATACACAATCAATACCTACAAGACTGTTAAGATCATACATATTACTAATGATGGTGCTTTTATCTTTAAACTATTCTAAGATACACTACATTTATTGTTTTTAGAACTTAAAATTTTGGTCACTAAATTATTTCTACTTTATTTAAATTCAGTATTTCTGTATTAAGTCCAGTAAAACTACAATAGTTATCTCAGATACACAATAGAACATGTGTTTGTCATAATAACTGCAGTTTGCAATTACATTGTTTTCTAATCATAAACACTAAATTTTACATAATTCTTGTTTGACTTACACAAAAACAATTATATACTATTCAATGTTTTTTGTATTTAAAAACGTAAAATAAGTAATTTTTGCATTCAACGTTGCATTATTATTTTTCAGTCATTTTATGTTTTCGTATTTTTTTTATTCATAAAGTGTTATTATTAATTAGTTTATTATATGTTAATGATAAAATAATAACAAATATTAATGTGTTAATTATTAATAATTAAAATGTTGATTCTTATTAATTACTTATAGTCTTATATCAATGAAATATTAATAAAACATTTAAGAACATTATAGAGGCTTAAGTTTCCAAAATAATTTTATATGAATTACATTTTTCATTATGTTAATGTAAAAGCTACAATTTTTTTTACATTCAAAATAATGAAATTAAATTTTATCTAATTTATTAAGTTTACTACGAGTATATCTGTTTTTTTTTTAATTTTTTGATATTTTTAGTATTCTAGCAACCGCTAGAAAAAATAACAAACAATTATTAAACAATTAAAAATACTTGAAATTTTGTACAGAGGTTCGTTAAGCAATGTAGGGGTGCACTAAAAATTAACTTTATCGGGTTGATTTGTGAATCTAAACCATCAAGGGCGTCACCCAAGCGCATACAAAAAAAATTCATTCAAATCGGTCCAGCCGTTTAGGAGGAGCTTAGTGACATACACACGTACAGTAGAATTATATATATAAATAAGATATACATTTATAAAATATTGTTTAAACTGTAGAATGTGTCATCATCAAATCCAACACGCCTATGCATAATTAGTGATTTATGATATTTTTATGCATACTAACAAATTAAAATATTTACATTACGCTACAGTACACTTTTCTTGAGAAAACCTAAGTTATAAAATATAAATATAAAAATACACAATATACAGCTACCATTGGGTATCTCTGAATTTTTAAAAATTATCTTCAGGTTCCATGGCTCATGAGTTTAAAGGTTCTCAACCTCTGTACTACATTAATACTAACGATAAATATAATTTCTTGACGATACGATAAAATAGCTAATACTTGTCTTTAATTTAAATTTAAATGCTTAAGAGAATGACAAAACGTCCATAAATTGTTCGTAGAAATTGTTTAGTGCTGAAATAACCTCTCGGCTACATACACGAAATGTATAAAAATAAAGAAGAAAGTATATAATATGTCATGGTGTTTATTATTTTTGTATCATTTATACGATAAAATCTATTTATGTATGAATAAATTATAAAGAACTGATCTTGAAACAATAATTTATATATAAAGCTGTGATACACTAAATTACTAAATATTTTTCCTCATAAAAAGTTGGTGTCATAATTATGATAATTAAAGCTTCAGTGGTTCTCACTACTTTTATTATAGAATTTATATAATATATATAGAATTATACAATTATTTTACAGTTATTTTGTGTAATTTTCTGTACTTACTTCATTATTGGTGTATTAACTACTAATATATTATGGTCATTTCCAGGGCTCAGAGGTTATAGCTCTTAATAAAAACTCATAAAGAGATATTATGCACTTAAAAAATTAGTAATTATGCGAAATAAAATTCTTATCAATTTTTTTTATAGAATATGATAATTGATAGTAGGTATTTAGGACCTATTAGTTAGTTTTGGAACATAAATACAATGAATCCGATAATTATATTATAATGCATTCGACATAAATTTGAAAAATAACCAAATTATTGAAAATAAATAGAATAAATTATCTAATGTAATCGGTAATAACAACCGGTACCAACTATATGTGAAACGTAATCAAAATACATGTTTTCATTCGAATATTTGTATTCTTTAGTGGAGTTATATGTTATATTGTTTATTTCTTTATTATATAAAAATATACCTATAATATACTTTACAACTCTAAATTAGCAAAATGACACTAAAAACCGTAACTATGTACGAGTATACATTGATTATTAGCAAAATAATACCAGGAAAGTGTGAAACAAAGTTGTATCTTACTTTCCATGTTCAATCACTTACAAAAAAAATATAGGAATTTGCTAGAACTTCCAAGCCCTAGTCATCAGTTCATCACTAAATT